>NW_027489080.1:0-117093 GCF_050948215.1 Halictus rubicundus | reverse complement strand
AGAATAGAGGATAGGATAGAAGATAGGATAGGATAGAGGATAGGATAGAATAGAGGATAGGATAGGATAGAGGATAGGATAGGGTAGGATAGAGGGTAGGATAGGATAGAGGATAGGATAGGATAGAGGATAGGATAGGATAGAGGAAAGGATAGGATAGAAGATAGGATAGGATAGCGGATAGGATAGGATGTAGGATAGGATACGATAGAGGATAATATAGAAGATAGGATAGGATAGAGGATAGGATAGAATAGAGGTTAGGATAGGATAGAGGATAGGATAGGGTAGAGGATAGGATAGGATAGGATAGAGGATAGGATAGAGGATAGGATAGGATAGAGGATAGGATAGGGTAGAGGATAGGATAGGATAGGATAGGATAGGATAGAGGATAGGATAGGATAGTGGCTAGCATAGGATAGAGGATAGGATAGGATAGGATAGGATAAAGGGTAGGATAGGATAGGATAGGATAGGATAGGATAGGATAGGATACGATACAGGATAGGATAGGATAGAGGATAGGATAGGATAGAGGATAGGATAGGATAGAGGATAGGATAGGATAGAGGATAGGATAGGATAGAGGATAGGATAGGATAGAGGATAGGATAGGATAGAGGATAGGATAGGATAGAGGATAGGATAGGATAGAGGATAGGATAGGATAGAGGATAGGATAGGGTAGAGGATAGGATAGGATAGGCTAGAGGATAGGATAGAGGATAGGATAGGATAGGATAAGATAGAGGATAGGATAGGATAGAGGATAGGATAGTAGATAGGATAGGATAGAGGATAGGATAGAATAGAGGATAGGATAGAAGATAGGATAGGATAGAGGATAGGATAGAATAGAGGATAGGATAGGATAGAGGATAGGATAGGGTAGGATAGAGGGTAGGATAGGATAGAGGATAGGATAGGATAGAGGATAGGATAGGATAGAGGAAAGGATAGGATAGAAGATAGGATAGGATAGCGGATAGGATAGGATGTAGGATAGGATACGATAGAGGATAATATAGAAGATAGGATAGGATAGAGGATAGGATAGAATAGAGGTTAGGATAGGATAGAGGATAGGATAGGGTAGAGGATAGGATAGGATAGGATAGAGGATAGGATAGAGGATAGGATAGGATAGAGGATAGGATAGAGGATAGGATAGGATAGAGGATAGGATAGGGTAGATGATAGGATAGGATAGGATAGGATAGGATAGAGGATAGGATAGGATAGTGGCTAGCATAGGATAGAGGATAGGATAGGATAGGATAGGATAGGATAGGATAGGATAGGATAGGATACAGGATAGGATAGGATAGAGGATAGGATAAGATAGAGGATAGGATAGGATAGAGGATAGGATAGGATAGAGGATAGGATAGGATAGAGGATAGCATAGGATAGAGGATAGGATAGGATAGAGGAGAGGATAGGATAGAGGATAGGATAGGATAGAGGATAGGATAGGATAGAGGATAGGATGGGATAGAGGATAGGATAGGATAGAGGATATGATAGGGTAGAGGATAGGATAGGATAGATGATAGGATAGGATTGAGGATAGGATAGGATAGAGGATAGGATATTATAGAAGATAGGATAGGATAGAGGCTAGGATAGGATAGAGGATAGGATACGATAGATTATAATATAGAAGATAGGATAGGATAGAGGATAGGATAGGATAGAGGATAGGATAGGATAGAGGATAGGATAGGGTAGAGGATAGGATAGGATACGATAGAGGATAGGATAGAGGATAGGATAGGATAGAGGATAGGATAGGATAGAGGATAGGATAGGGTAGAGGATAGGATAGGATAGGCTAGAGGATAGGATAGAGGATAGGATAGGATAGGATAGGATAGAGGATAGGGTAGGATAGAGGATAGGATAGAAGATAGGATAGGATAGAGGATAGGATAGAATAGAGGATAGGATAGAAGATAGGATAGGATAGAGGATAGGATAGAATAGAGGATAGGATAGGATAGAGGATAGGATAGGGTAGGATAGAGGGTAGGATAGGATAGAGGATAGGATAGGATAGAGGATAGGATAGGATAGAGGAAAGGATAGGATAGAAGATAGGATAGGATAGAGGATAGGATAGGATGTAGGATAGGATACGATAGAGGATAATATAGAAGATAGGATAGGATAGAGGATAGGATAGAATAGAGGTTAGGATAGGATAGAGGATAGGATAGGGTAGAGGATAGGATAGGATAGGATAGAGGATAGGATAGAGGATAGGATAGGATAGAGGATAGGATAGGGTAGAGGATAGGATAGGATAGGATAGGATAGGATAGAGGATAGGATAGGATAGTGGCTAGCATAGGATAGAGGATAGGATAGGATAGGATAGGATAAAGGGTAGGATAGGATAGGATAGGATAGAGGATAGGATAGGATAGAGGATACGATAGGATAGGATAGAGGATAGGATAGGATAGAGGATAGCATAGGATAGAGGATAGGATAGGATAGAGGAGAGGATAGGATAGAGGATAGGATAGGATAGAGGATAGGATAGGATAGAGGATAGGATAGGATAGGATAGAGGATAGGATAGGATAGAGGATAGGATAGGATAGGATAGGATAGGATAGGATAGGATAGGATAGGATACAGGATAGGATAGGATAGAGGATAGGATAGGATAAAGGATAGGATAGGATAGAGGATAGGATAGGATAGAGGATAGCATAGGATAGAGGATAGGATAGGATAGAGGAGAGGATAGGATAGAGGATAGGATAGGATAGAGGATAGGATAGGATAGAGGATAGGATGGGATAGAGGATAGGATAGGATAGAGGATATGATAGGGTAGAGGATAGGATAGGGTAGATGATAGGATAGGATTGAGGATAGGATAGGATAGAGGATAGGATAGGATAGAAGATAGGATAGGATAGAGGCTAGGATAGGATAGAGGATAGGATACGATAGATTATAATATAGAAGATAGGATAGGATAGAGGATAGGATAGGATAGAGGATAGGATAGGATAGGATAGAGGATAGGATAGAGGATAGGATAGGATAGAGGATAGGATAGGATAGAGGATAGGATAGGGTAGAGGATAGGATAGGATAGGCTAGAGGATAGGATAGAGGATAGGATAGGATAGGATAGGATAGAGGATAGGATAGGATAGAGGATAGGATAGTAGATAGGATAGGATAGAGGATAGGATAGAATAGAGGATAGGATAGAAGATAGGATAGGATAGAGGATAGGATAGAATAGAGGATAGGATAGGATAGAGGATAGGATAGGGTAGGATAGAGGGTAGGATAGGATAGAGGATAGGATAGGATAGAGGATAGGATAGGATAGAGGAAAGGATAGGATAGAAGATAGGATAGGATAGCGGATAGGATAGGATGTAGGATAGGATACGATAGAGGATAATATAGAAGATAGGATAGGATAGAGGATAGGATAGAATAGAGGTTAGGATAGGATAGAGGATAGGATAGGGTAGAGGATAGGATAGGATAGGATAGAGGATAGGATAGAGGATAGGATAGGATAGAGGATAGGATAGGGTAGAGGATAGGATAGGATAGGATAGGATAGGATAGAGGATAGGATAGGATAGTGGCTAGCATAGGATAGAGGATAGGATAGGATAGGATAGGATAAAGGGTAGGATAGGATAGGATAGGATAGGATAGGATAGGATAGGATAGGATACAGGATAGGATAGGATAGAGGATAGGATAGGATAGAGGATAGGATAGGATAGAGGATAGGATAGGATAGAGGATAGGATAGGATAGAGGATAGGATAGGATAGAGGATAGGATAGGATAGAGGATAGGATAGGATAGAGGATAGGATAGGATAGAGGATAGGATAGGATAGAGGATAGGATAGGGTAGAGGATAGGATAGGATAGGCTAGAGGATAGGATAGAGGATAGGATAGGATAGGATAAGATAGAGGATAGGATAGGATAGAGGATAGGATAGTAGATAGGATAGGATAGAGGATAGGATAGAATAGAGGATAGGATAGAAGATAGGATAGGATAGAGGATAGGATAGAATAGAGGATAGGATAGGATAGAGGATAGGATAGGGTAGGATAGAGGGTAGGATAGGATAGAGGATAGGATAGGATAGAGGATAGGATAGGATAGAGGAAAGGATAGGATAGAAGATAGGATAGGATAGCGGATAGGATAGGATGTAGGATAGGATACGATAGAGGATAATATAGAAGATAGGATAGGATAGAGGATAGGATAGAATAGAGGTTAGGATAGGATAGAGGATAGGATAGGGTAGAGGATAGGATAGGATAGGATAGAGGATAGGATAGAGGATAGGATAGGATAGAGGATAGGATAGAGGATAGGATAGGATAGAGGATAGGATAGGGTAGAGGATAGGATAGGATAGGATAGGATAGGATAGAGGATAGGATAGGATAGTGGCTAGCATAGGATAGAGGATAGGATAGGATAGGATAGGATAGGATAGGATAGGATAGGATAGGATACAGGATAGGATAGGATAGAGGATAGGATAAGATAGAGGATAGGATAGGATAGAGGATAGGATAGGATAGAGGATAGGATAGGATAGAGGATAGCATAGGATAGAGGATAGGATAGGATAGAGGAGAGGATAGGATAGAGGATAGGATAGGATAGAGGATAGGATAGGATAGAGGATAGGATGGGATAGAGGATAGGATAGGATAGAGGATATGATAGGGTAGAGGATAGGATAGGATAGATGATAGGATAGGATTGAGGATAGGATAGGATAGAGGATAGGATATTATAGAAGATAGGATAGGATAGAGGCTAGGATAGGATAGAGGATAGGATACGATAGATTATAATATAGAAGATAGGATAGGATAGAGGATAGGATAGGATAGAGGATAGGATAGGATAGAGGATAGGATAGGGTAGAGGATAGGATAGGATACGATAGAGGATAGGATAGAGGATAGGATAGGATAGAGGATAGGATAGGATAGAGGATAGGATAGGGTAGAGGATAGGATAGGATAGGCTAGAGGATAGGATAGAGGATAGGATAGGATAGGATAGGATAGAGGATAGGGTAGGATAGAGGATAGGATAGAAGATAGGATAGGATAGAGGATAGGATAGAATAGAGGATAGGATAGAAGATAGGATAGGATAGAGGATAGGATAGAATAGAGGATAGGATAGGATAGAGGATAGGATAGGGTAGGATAGAGGGTAGGATAGGATAGAGGATAGGATAGGATAGAGGATAGGATAGGATAGAGGAAAGGATAGGATAGAAGATAGGATAGGATAGAGGATAGGATAGGATGTAGGATAGGATACGATAGAGGATAATATAGAAGATAGGATAGGATAGAGGATAGGATAGGATAGAGGTTAGGATAGGATAGAGGATAGGATAGGGTAGAGGATAGGATAGGATAGGATAGAGGATAGGATAGAGGATAGGATAGGATAGAGGATAGGATAGGGTAGAGGATAGGATAGGATAGGATAGGATAGGATAGAGGATAGGATAGGATAGTGGCTAGCATAGGATAGAGGATAGGATAGGATAGGATAGGATAAAGGGTAGGATAGGATAGGATAGGATAGTATAGGATAGGATAGGATACAGGATAGGATAGGATAGAGGATAGGATAGGATAGAGGATAGGATAGGATAGAGGATAGGATAGGATAGAGGATAGGATAGGATAGAGGATAGGATAGGATAGAGGATAGGATAGGATAGAGGATAGGATAGGATAGAGGATAGGATAGGATAGAGGATAGGATATGATAGAGGATAGGATAGGATAGAGGATATGATAAGGTAGAGGATAGGATAGGATAGTGTATAGGATAGGATAGAAGATAGGATAGGATAGAGGATAGGATAGGATAGAGGATAGGATAGGATAGAGGATAGGATAGGATAGAGGATAGGATAGGATAGAGGATAGAATGGGATAGAGGATAGGATAGGATAGAGAATAGAATAGAGTAATGTATGGGATAGATAATATTATAGGATTGAGGATAGGATAGGATAGAGGATAGGATAGAGGATAGGATAGAGGATACGATAGGATAGAGGATAGGATAGGATAGAGGATATGATAGGGTAGAGGATAGGATAGGATAGGATAGAGGATAGGATAGGATAGAGGATAGGATAGAGGATAGGATAGGATAGAGGATAGGATAGGATAGAGGATAGGATAGAAGATAGGATAGGATAGAGGATAGGATAGAATAGAGGATAGGATAGAAGATAGGATAGGATAGAGGATAGGATAGAATAGAGGATAGGATAGGATAGAGGATAGGATAGGATAGAGGATAGGATAGGATAGAGGATAGGATAGGATAGAGGATAGGATAGGATAGAGGATAGGATAGGATAGTGGATAGGATAGGATACAGGATAGTATAGGATAGAGGATAGGATAGGATAGAGGATAGGATAGGATAGGGTAGGATAGAGGGTAGGATAGGATAGAGGATAGGATAGGATAGAGGAAAGGATAGGATAGAAGATAGGATAGGATAGAGGATAGGATAGGATGTAGGATAGGATACGATAGAGGATAATATAGAAGATAGGATAGGATAGAGGATAGGATAGGATAGAGGTTAGGATAGGATAGAGGATAGGATAAGGTAGAGGATAGGATAGGATAGGATAGAGGATAGGATAGGATAGTCGCTAGCATAGGATAGAGGATAGGATAGGATAGGATAGGATAGAGGATAGGATAGGATAGTGGCTAGCATAGGATAGAGGATAGGATAGGATAGGATAGGATAGAGGATAGGATAGGATAGGATAGGATAGGATAGGATAGGATAGGATAGGATACAGGATAGGATAGGATAGAGGATAGGATAGGATAGAGGATAGGATAGGATAGAGGATAGGATAGGATAGAGGATAGGATAGGATAGAGAATAGAATAGAGTAATGTATGGGATAGATAATATTATAGGATTGAGGATAGGATAGGATAGAGGATAGGATAGAGGATAGGATAGAGGATACGATAGGATAGAGGATAGGATAGGATAGAGGATATGATAGGGTAGAGGATAGGATAGGATAGGATAGAGGATAGGATAGGATAGAGGATAGGATAGAGGATAGGATAGGATAGAGGATAGGATAGGATAGAGGATAGGATAGAAGATAGGATAGGATAGAGGATAGGATAGAATAGAGGATAGGATAGAAGATAGGATAGGATTGAGGATAGGATAGGATAGAGGATAGGATAGGATAGAAGATAGGATAGGATAGAGGCTAGGATAGGATAGAGGATAGGATACGATAGATTATAATATAGAAGATAGGATAGGATAGAGGATAGGATAGGATAGAGGATAGGATAGGATAGGATAGAGGATAGGATAGAGGATAGGATAGGATAGAGGATAGGATAGGATAGAGGATAGGATAGGGTAGAGGATAGGATAGGATAGGCTAGAGGATAGGATAGAGGATAGGATAGGATAGGATAGGATAGAGGATAGGATAGGATAGAGGATAGGATAGTAGATAGGATAGGATAGAGGATAGGATAGAATAGAGGATAGGATAGAAGATAGGATAGGATAGAGGATAGGATAGAATAGAGGATAGGATAGGATAGAGGATAGGATAGGGTAGGATAGAGGGTAGGATAGGATAGAGGATAGGATAGGGTAGAGGATAGGATAGGATAGGATAGGATAGGATAGAGGATAGGATAGGATAGTGGCTAGCATAGGATAGAGGATAGGATAGGATAGGATAGGATAAAGGGTAGGATAGGATAGGATAGGATAGTATAGGATAGGATAGGATACAGGATAGGATAGGATAGAGGATAGGATAGGATAGAGGATAGGATAGGATAGAGGATAGGATAGGATAGAGGATAGGATAGGATAGAGGATAGGATAGGATAGAGGATAGGATAGGATAGAGGATAGAATGGGATAGAGGATAGGATAGGATAGAGAATAGAATAGAGTAATGTATGGGATAGATAATATTATAGGATTGAGGATAGGATAGGATAGAGGATAGGATAGAGGATAGGATAGAGGATACGATAGGATAGAGGATAGGATAGGATAGAGGATATGATAGGGTAGAGGATAGGATAGGATAGGATAGAGGATAGGATAGGATAGAGGATAGGATAGAGGATAGGATAGGATAGAGGATAGGATAGGATAGAGGATAGGATAGAAGATAGGATAGGATAGAGGATAGGATAGAATAGAGGATAGGATAGAAGATAGGATAGGATAGAGGATAGGATAGAATAGAGGATAGGATAGGATAGAGGATAGGATAGGATAGAGGATAGGATAGGATAGAGGATAGGATAGGATAGAGGATAGGATAGGATAGAGGATAGGATAGGATAGTGGATAGGATAGGATACAGGATAGTATAGGATAGAGGATAGGATAGGATAGAGGATAGGATAGGATAGGGTAGGATAGAGGGTAGGATAGGATAGAGGATAGGATAGGATAGAGGAAAGGATAGGATAGAAGATAGGATAGGATAGAGGATAGGATAGGATGTAGGATAGGATACGATAGAGGATAATATAGAAGATAGGATAGGATAGAGGATAGGATAGGATAGAGGTTAGGATAGGATAGAGGATAGGATAAGGTAGAGGATAGGATAGGATAGGATAGAGGATAGGATAGGATAGTCGCTAGCATAGGATAGAGGATAGGATAGGATAGGATAGGATAGAGGATAGGATAGGATAGTGGCTAGCATAGGATAGAGGATAGGATAGGATAGGATAGGATAGAGGATAGGATAGGATAGGATAGGATAGGATAGGATAGGATAGGATAGGATACAGGATAGGATAGGATAGAGGATAGGATAGGATAGAGGATAGGATAGGATAGAGGATAGGATAGGATAGAGGATAGGATAGGATAGAGAATAGAATAGAGTAATGTATGGGATAGATAATATTATAGGATTGAGGATAGGATAGGATAGAGGATAGGATAGAGGATAGGATAGAGGATACGATAGGATAGAGGATAGGATAGGATAGAGGATATGATAGGGTAGAGGATAGGATAGGATAGGATAGAGGATAGGATAGGATAGAGGATAGGATAGAGGATAGGATAGGATAGAGGATAGGATAGGATAGAGGATAGGATAGAAGATAGGATAGGATAGAGGATAGGATAGAATAGAGGATAGGATAGAAGATAGGATAGGATTGAGGATAGGATAGGATAGAGGATAGGATAGGATAGAAGATAGGATAGGATAGAGGCTAGGATAGGATAGAGGATAGGATACGATAGATTATAATATAGAAGATAGGATAGGATAGAGGATAGGATAGGATAGAGGATAGGATAGGATAGGATAGAGGATAGGATAGAGGATAGGATAGGATAGAGGATAGGATAGGATAGAGGATAGGATAGGGTAGAGGATAGGATAGGATAGGCTAGAGGATAGGATAGAGGATAGGATAGGATAGGATAGGATAGAGGATAGGATAGGATAGAGGATAGGATAGTAGATAGGATAGGATAGAGGATAGGATAGAATAGAGGATAGGATAGAAGATAGGATAGGATAGAGGATAGGATAGAATAGAGGATAGGATAGGATAGAGGATAGGATAGGGTAGGATAGAGGGTAGGATAGGATAGAGGATAGGATAGGATAGAGGATAGGATAGGATAGAGGAAAGGATAGGATAGAAGATAGGATAGGATAGCGGATAGGATAGGATGTAGGATAGGATACGATAGAGGATAATATAGAAGATAGGATAGGATAGAGGATAGGATAGAATAGAGGTTAGGATAGGATAGAGGATAGGATAGGGTAGAGGATAGGATAGGATAGGATAGAGGATAGGATAGAGGATAGGATAGGATAGAGGATAGGATAGGGTAGAGGATAGGATAGGATAGGATAGGATAGGATAGAGGATAGGATAGGATAGTGGCTAGCATAGGATAGAGGATAGGATAGGATAGGATAGGATAAAGGGTAGGATAGGATAGGATAGGATAGGATAGGATAGGATAGGATAGGATACAGGATAGGATAGGATAGAGGATAGGATAGGATAGAGGATAGGATAGGATAGAGGATAGGATAGGATAGAGGATAGGATAGGATAGAGGATAGGATAGGATAGAGGATAGGATAGGATAGAGGATAGGATAGGATAGAGGATAGGATAGGATAGAGGATAGGATAGGATAGAGGATAGGATAGGGTAGAGGATAGGATAGGATAGGCTAGAGGATAGGATAGAGGATAGGATAGGATAGGATAAGATAGAGGATAGGATAGGATAGAGGATAGGATAGTAGATAGGATAGGATAGAGGATAGGATAGAATAGAGGATAGGATAGAAGATAGGATAGGATAGAGGATAGGATAGAATAGAGGATAGGATAGGATAGAGGATAGGATAGGGTAGGATAGAGGGTAGGATAGGATAGAGGATAGGATAGGATAGAGGATAGGATAGGATAGAGGAAAGGATAGGATAGAAGATAGGATAGGATAGCGGATAGGATAGGATGTAGGATAGGATACGATAGAGGATAATATAGAAGATAGGATAGGATAGAGGATAGGATAGAATAGAGGTTAGGATAGGATAGAGGATAGGATAGGGTAGAGGATAGGATAGGATAGGATAGAGGATAGGATAGAGGATAGGATAGGATAGAGGATAGGATAGAGGATAGGATAGGATAGAGGATAGGATAGGGTAGAGGATAGGATAGGATAGGATAGGATAGGATAGAGGATAGGATAGGATAGTGGCTAGCATAGGATAGAGGATAGGATAGGATAGGATAGGATAGGATAGGATAGGATAGGATAGGATACAGGATAGGATAGGATAGAGGATAGGATAAGATAGAGGATAGGATAGGATAGAGGATAGGATAGGATAGAGGATAGGATAGGATAGAGGATAGCATAGGATAGAGGATAGGATAGGATAGAGGAGAGGATAGGATAGAGGATAGGATAGGATAGAGGATAGGATAGGATAGAGGATAGGATGGGATAGAGGATAGGATAGGATAGAGGATATGATAGGGTAGAGGATAGGATAGGATAGATGATAGGATAGGATTGAGGATAGGATAGGATAGAGGATAGGATATTATAGAAGATAGGATAGGATAGAGGCTAGGATAGGATAGAGGATAGGATACGATAGATTATAATATAGAAGATAGGATAGGATAGAGGATAGGATAGGATAGAGGATAGGATAGGATAGAGGATAGGATAGGGTAGAGGATAGGATAGGATACGATAGAGGATAGGATAGAGGATAGGATAGGATAGAGGATAGGATAGGATAGAGGATAGGATAGGGTAGAGGATAGGATAGGATAGGCTAGAGGATAGGATAGAGGATAGGATAGGATAGGATAGGATAGAGGATAGGGTAGGATAGAGGATAGGATAGAAGATAGGATAGGATAGAGGATAGGATAGAATAGAGGATAGGATAGAAGATAGGATAGGATAGAGGATAGGATAGAATAGAGGATAGGATAGGATAGAGGATAGGATAGGGTAGGATAGAGGGTAGGATAGGATAGAGGATAGGATAGGATAGAGGATAGGATAGGATAGAGGAAAGGATAGGATAGAAGATAGGATAGGATAGAGGATAGGATAGGATGTAGGATAGGATACGATAGAGGATAATATAGAAGATAGGATAGGATAGAGGATAGGATAGGATAGAGGTTAGGATAGGATAGAGGATAGGATAGGGTAGAGGATAGGATAGGATAGGATAGAGGATAGGATAGAGGATAGGATAGGATAGAGGATAGGATAGGGTAGAGGATAGGATAGGATAGGATAGGATAGGATAGAGGATAGGATAGGATAGTGGCTAGCATAGGATAGAGGATAGGATAGGATAGGATAGGATAAAGGGTAGGATAGGATAGGATAGGATAGTATAGGATAGGATAGGATACAGGATAGGATAGGATAGAGGATAGGATAGGATAGAGGATAGGATAGGATAGAGGATAGGATAGGATAGAGGATAGGATAGGATAGAGGATAGGATAGGATAGAGGATAGGATAGGATAGAGGATAGGATAGGATAGAGGATAGGATAGGATAGAGGATAGGATATGATAGAGGATAGGATAGGATAGAGGATATGATAAGGTAGAGGATAGGATAGGATAGTGTATAGGATAGGATAGAAGATAGGATAGGATAGAGGATAGGATAGGATAGAGGATAGGATAGGATAGAGGATAGGATAGGATAGAGGATAGGATAGGATAGAGGATAGAATGGGATAGAGGATAGGATAGGATAGAGAATAGAATAGAGTAATGTATGGGATAGATAATATTATAGGATTGAGGATAGGATAGGATAGAGGATAGGATAGAGGATAGGATAGAGGATACGATAGGATAGAGGATAGGATAGGATAGAGGATATGATAGGGTAGAGGATAGGATAGGATAGGATAGAGGATAGGATAGGATAGAGGATAGGATAGAGGATAGGATAGGATAGAGGATAGGATAGGATAGAGGATAGGATAGAAGATAGGATAGGATAGAGGATAGGATAGAATAGAGGATAGGATAGAAGATAGGATAGGATAGAGGATAGGATAGAATAGAGGATAGGATAGGATAGAGGATAGGATAGGATAGAGGATAGGATAGGATAGAGGATAGGATAGGATAGAGGATAGGATAGGATAGAGGATAGGATAGGATAGTGGATAGGATAGGATACAGGATAGTATAGGATAGAGGATAGGATAGGATAGAGGATAGGATAGGATAGGGTAGGATAGAGGGTAGGATAGGATAGAGGATAGGATAGGATAGAGGAAAGGATAGGATAGAAGATAGGATAGGATAGAGGATAGGATAGGATGTAGGATAGGATACGATAGAGGATAATATAGAAGATAGGATAGGATAGAGGATAGGATAGGATAGAGGTTAGGATAGGATAGAGGATAGGATAAGGTAGAGGATAGGATAGGATAGGATAGAGGATAGGATAGGATAGTCGCTAGCATAGGATAGAGGATAGGATAGGATAGGATAGGATAGAGGATAGGATAGGATAGTGGCTAGCATAGGATAGAGGATAGGATAGGATAGGATAGGATAGAGGATAGGATAGGATAGGATAGGATAGGATAGGATAGGATAGGATAGGATACAGGATAGGATAGGATAGAGGATAGGATAGGATAGAGGATAGGATAGGATAGAGGATAGGATAGGATAGAGGATAGGATAGGATAGAGGATAGGATAGGATAGAGGATAGGATAGGATAGAGGATAGGATAGGATAGAGGATAGGATAGGATAGTGGATAGGATAGGATACAGGATAGTATAGGATAGAGGATAGGATAGGATAGAGGATACGATAGGATAGGATAGAGGATAGGATAGGATAGAGGATAGCATAGGATAGAGGATAGGATAGGATAGAGGAGAGGATAGGATAGGATAGAGGATAGGATAGGATAGAGGATAGGATAGGATAAAGGGTAGGGTAGAATTTGGATACGATACAGGATAGGATAGGATAGAGGATAGGATAGGATAGAGGATAGGATAGGATAGAGGATAGGATAGGATAGAGGATAGGATAGGATAGAGGATAGGATAGGATAGAGGATAGGATAGGATAGAGGATAGGATAGGATAGAGGATAGGATAGGATAGAGGATAGGATAGGATAGAGGATAGGATAGGATAGAGGATAGGATAGGATAGAGGATAGGATAGGATAGGATAGAGGATAGGATAGGATAGAGGATAGCATAGGATAGAGGATAGGATAGGATAGTGGAGAGGATAGGATAGAGGATAGGATAGGATAGAGGATAGGATAGGATAGAGGATAGGATGGGATAGAGGATAGGATAGGATAGAGGATATGATAGGGTAGAGGATAGGATAGGATAGATGATAGGATAGGATTGATGATAGGATAGGATAGAGGATAGGATAGGATAGAGGATAGGATAGGATAGAGGATAGGATAGGATAGAGGGTAGGGTAGAATTCGGATAGGATACAGGATAGGATAGGATAGAGGATAGGATAGGATAGAGGATAGGATAGAGGATAGGATAGGATAGAGGATAGGATAGGATAGGATAGAGGATAGGATAGGATAGAGGATAGGATAGGATAGGATAGAGGATAGGATAGGATAGAGGATAGGATAGGATAGGATAGAGGATAGGATAGGATAGAGGATAGGATAGGATAGGATAGAGGATAGGATAGGATAGAGGATTGGATAGGATAGAGGATAGGATAGGATAGAGGATAAGGTAGGATAGAGGATAGGATAGGATAGAGGATAGGATAGGATAGAGGATAGGATAGAGGATAGGATAGGATAGAGGATAGGATAGGATAGAGGATAGGATAGGATAGAGGATAGGATAGGATAGAGGATAGGATAGGATAGAGGATAGGATAGGATAGAGGATAGGATAGGATAGAGGATAGGATAGGATACAGGATAGGATAGGATAGAGGATAGGATAGGATAGAGGATACGATAGGATAGGATAGAGGATAGGATAGGATAGAGGATAGCATAGGATAGAGGATAGGATAGGATAGAGGAGAGGATAGGATAGAGGAGAGGATAGGATAGAGGATAGGATAGGATAGAGGATAGGATAGGATAGGATAGAGGATAGGATAGGATAGAGGATAGGATAGGATAGAGGATAGGATAGGATAGAGGATAGGATAGGATAAAGGGTAGGGTAGAATTTGGATAGGATACAGGATAGGATAGGATAGAGGATAGGATAGGATAGAGGATAGGATAGGATAGAGGATAGGATAGGATAGAGGATAGGATAGGATAGAGGATAGGATAGGATAGAGGATAGGATAGGATAGAGGATAGGATAGGATAGACGATAGGATAGGATAGAGGATAGGATAGGATAGGATAGAGGATAGGATAGGATAGAGGATAGCATAGGATAGAGGATAGGATAGGATAGAGGAGAGGATAGGATAGAGGATAGGATAGGATAGAGGATAGGATAGGATAGAGGATAGGATGGGATAGAGGATAGGATAGGATAGAGGATAGGATAGGACAGAGGATACGATAGAAGATAGGATAGGATAGAGGATAGGATAGAATAGAGGATAGGATAGAAGATAGGATAGGATAGAGGATAGGATAGAATAGAGGATAGGATAGGATAGAGGATAGGATAGGGTAGGATAGAGGGTAGGATAGGATAGAGGATAGGATAGGATAGAGGATAGGATAGGATAGAGGAAAGGATAGGATAGAAGATAGGATAGGATAGAGGATAGGATAGGATGTAGGATAGGATACGATAGAGGATAATATAGAAGATAGGATAGGATAGAGGATAGGATAGGATAGAGGTTAGGATAGGATAGAGGATATAATAGGGTAGAGGATAGGATAGGATAGGATAGAGGATAGGATAGAGGATAGGATAGGATAGAGGATAGGATAGGGTAGAGGATAGGATAGGATAGGATAGGATAGGATAGAGGATAGAATAGGATAGTGGCTAGCATAGGATAGAGGATAGGATAGGATAGGATAGGATAGAGGATAGGATAGGATAGGATAGGATAGGATAGGATAGGATAGGATACAGGATAGGATAGGATAGAGGATGGAATAGGATAGAGGATAGGATAGGATAGAGGATAGGATAGGATAGAGGATAGGATAGGATAGAGGATAGGATAGGATAGAGGATAGGATAGGATAGAGGATAGGATAGGATAGAGGATAGGATATGATAGAGGATAGGATAGGATAGAGGATATGATAAGGTAGAGGATAGGATAGGATAGTGTATAGGATAGGATAGAGGATAGGATAGGAGAGAGGATAGGATAGGATAGAGGATAGGATAGGATAGAGGATAGGATAGGATAGAGGATAGGATAGGATAGAGGATAGAATGGGATTGAGGATAGGATAGGATAGAGGATAGGATAGAGGATAGGATAGAGGATACGATAGGATAGAGGATAGGATAGGATAGAGGATATGATAGGGTAGAGGATAGGATAGGATAGGATAGAGGATAGGATAGGATAGAGGATAGGATAGAGGATAGGATAGGATAGAGGATAGGATAGGATAGAGGATAGGATAGGATAGAGGATAGGATAGAAGATAGGATAGGATAGAGGATAGGATAGAATAGAGGATAGGATAGAAGATAGGATAGGATAGAGGATAGGATAGAATAGAGGATAGGATAGGATAGAGGATAGGATAGGGTAGGATAGAGGGTAGGATAGGATAGGGGATAGGATAGGATAGAGGAAAGGATAGGATAGAAGATAGGATAGGATAGAGGATAGGATAGGATGTAGGATAGGATACGATAGAGGATAATATAGAAGATAGGATAGGATAGAGGATAGGATAGGATAGAGGTTAGGATAGGATAGAGGATAGGATAAGGTAGAGGATAGGATAGGATAGGATAGAGGATAGGATAGGATAGTGGCTAGCATAGGATAGAGGATAGGATAGGATAGGATAGGATAGAGGATAGGATAGGATAGTGGCTAGCATAGGATAGAGGATAGGATAGGATAGGATAGGATAGAGGATAGGATAGGATAGGATAGGATAGGATAGGATAGGATAGGATAGGATACAGGATAGGATAGGATAGAGGATAGGATAGGATAGAGGATAGGATAGGATAGAGGATAGGATAGGATAGAGGATAGGATAGGATAGAGGATAGGATAGGATAGAGGATAAGGTAGGATAGAGGATAGGATAGGATAGAGGATATTATAGGATAGAGGATAGGATAGAGGATAGGATAGGATAGAGGATAGGATAGGATAGAGGATAGGATAGGATAGAGGATAGGATAGGATAGAGGATAGGATAGGATAGAGGATAGGATAGGATAGAGGATAGGATAGGATAGAGGATAGGATAGGATAGAGGATAGGATAGGATAGAGGATAGGATAGGATAGAGGATAGGATAGGATAGTGGATAGGATAGGATACAGGATAGTATAGGATAGAGGATAGGATAGGATAGAGGATACGATAGGATAGGATAGAGGATAGGATAGGATAGAGGATAGCATAGGATAGAGGATAGGATAGGATAGAGGAGAGGATAGGATAGGATAGAGGATAGGATAGGATAGAGGATAGGATAGGATAAAGGGTAGGGTAGAATTTGGATAGGATACAGGATAGGATAGGATAGAGGATAGGATAGGATAGAGGATAGGATAGGATAGAGGATAGGATAGGATAGAGGATAGGATAGGATAGAGGATAGGATAGGATAGGATAGAGGATAGGATAGGATAGAGGATAGCATAGGATAGAGGATAGGATAGGATAGTGGAGAGGATAGGATAGAGGATAGGATAGGATAGAGGATAGGATAGGATAGAGGATAGGATGGGATAGAGGATAGGATAGGATAGAGGATATGATAGGGTAGAGGATAGGATAGGATAGATGATAGGATAGGATTGATGATAGGATAGGATAGAGGATAGGATAGGATAGAGGATAGGATAGGATAGAGGATAGGATAGGATAGAGGATAGGATAGGATAGAGGATAGGATAGGATAGGATAGAGGATAGGATAGGATAGAGGATAGCATAGGATAGAGGATAGGATAGGATAGTGGAGAGGATAGGATAGAGGATAGGATAGGATAGAGGATAGGATAGGATAGAGGATAGGATGGGATAGAGGATAGGATAGGATAGAGGATATGATAGGGTAGAGGATAGGATAGGATAGATGATAGGATAGGATTGATGATAGGATAGGATAGAGGATAGGATAGGATAGAGGATAGGATAGGATAGAGGATAGGATAGGATAGAGGGTAGGGTAGAATTCGGATAGGATACAGGATAGGATAGGATAGAGGATAGGATAGGATAGAGGATAGGATAGAGGATAGGATAGGATAGAGGATAGGATAGGATAGGATAGAGGATAGGATAGGATAGAGGATAGGATAGGATAGGATAGAGGATAGGATAGGATAGAGGATAGGATAGGATAGGATAGAGGATAGGATAGGATAGAGGATAGGATAGGATAGGATAGAGGATAGGATAGGATAGAGGATTGGATAGGATAGAGGATAGGATAGGATAGAGGATAAGGTAGGATAGAGGATAGGATAGGATAGAGGATAGGATAGGATAGAGGATAGGATAGAGGATAGGATAGGATAGAGGATAGGATAGGATAGAGGATAGGATAGGATAGAGGATAGGATAGGATAGAGGATAGGATAGGATAGAGGATAGGATAGGATAGAGGATAGGATAGGATAGAGGATAGGATAGGATACAGGATAGGATAGGATAGAGGATAGGATAGGATAGAGGATACGATAGGATAGGATAGAGGATAGGATAGGATAGAGGATAGCATAGGATAGAGGATAGGATAGGATAGAGGAGAGGATAGGATAGAGGAGAGGATAGGATAGAGGATAGGATAGGATAGAGGATAGGATAGGATAGGATAGAGGATAGGATAGGATAGAGGATAGGATAGGATAGAGGATAGGATAGGATAGAGGATAGGATAGGATAAAGGGTAGGGTAGAATTTGGATAGGATACAGGATAGGATAGGATAGAGGATAGGATAGGATAGAGGATAGGATAGGATAGAGGATAGGATAGGATAGAGGATAGGATAGGATAGAGGATAGGATAGGATAGAGGATAGGATAGGATAGAGGATAGGATAGGATAGACGATAGGATAGGATAGAGGATAGGATAGGATAGGATAGAGGATAGGATAGGATAGAGGATAGCATAGGATAGAGGATAGGATAGGATAGAGGAGAGGATAGGATAGAGGATAGGATAGGATAGAGGATAGGATAGGATAGAGGATAGGATGGGATAGAGGATAGGATAGGATAGAGGATAGGATAGGACAGAGGATACGATAGAAGATAGGATAGGATAGAGGATAGGATAGAATAGAGGATAGGATAGAAGATAGGATAGGATACAGGATAGGATAGGATAGAGGATAGGATAGGATAGAGGATACGATAGGATAGGATAGAGGATAGGATAGGATAGAGGATAGCATAGGATAGAGGATAGGATAGGATAGAGGAGAGGATAGGATAGAGGAGAGGATAGGATAGAGGATAGGATAGGATAGAGGATAGGATAGGATAGGATAGAGGATAGGATAGGATAGAGGATAGGATAGGATAGAGGATAGGATAGGATAGAGGATAGGATAGGATAAAGGGTAGGGTAGAATTTGGATAGGATACAGGATAGGATAGGATAGAGGATAGGATAGGATAGAGGATAGGATAGGATAGAGGATAGGATAGGATAGAGGATAGGATAGGATAGAGGATAGGATAGGATAGAGGATAGGATAGGATAGAGGATAGGATAGGATAGACGATAGGATAGGATAGAGGATAGGATAGGATAGGATAGAGGATAGGATAGGATAGAGGATAGCATAGGATAGAGGATAGGATAGGATAGAGGAGAGGATAGGATAGAGGATAGGATAGGATAGAGGATAGGATAGGATAGAGGATAGGATGGGATAGAGGATAGGATAGGATAGAGGATAGGATAGGACAGAGGATACGATAGAAGATAGGATAGGATAGAGGATAGGATAGAATAGAGGATAGGATAGAAGATAGGATAGGATAGAGGATAGGATAGAATAGAGGATAGGATAGGATAGAGGATAGGATAGGGTAGGATAGAGGGTAGGATAGGATAGAGGATAGGATAGGATAGAGGATAGGATAGGATAGAGGAAAGGATAGGATAGAAGATAGGATAGGATAGAGGATAGGATAGGATGTAGGATAGGATACGATAGAGGATAATATAGAAGATAGGATAGGATAGAGGATAGGATAGGATAGAGGTTAGGATAGGATAGAGGATAGGATAGGGTAGAGGATAGGATAGGATAGGATAGAGGATAGGATAGAGGATAGGATAGGATAGAGGATAGGATAGGGTAGAGGATAGGATAGGATAGGATAGGATAGGATAGAGGATAGAATAGGATAGTGGCTAGCATAGGATAGAGGATAGGATAGGATAGGATAGGATAGAGGATAGGATAGGATAGGATAGGATAGGATAGGATAGGATAGGATACAGGATAGGATAGGATAGAGGATAGGATAGGATAGAGGATAGGATAGGATAGAGGATAGGATAGGATAGAGGATAGGATAGGATAGAGGATAGGATAGGATAGAGGATAGGATAGGATAGAGGATAGGATAGGATAGAGGATAGGATAGGATAGAGGATAGGATATGATAGAGGATAGGATAGGATAGAGGATATGATAAGGTAGAGGATAGGATAGGATAGTGTATAGGATAGGATAGAGGATAGGATAGGATAGAGGATAGGATAGGATAGAGGATAGGATAGGATAGAGGATAGGATAGGATAGAGGATAGAATGGGATTGAGGATAGGATAGGATAGAGGATAGGATAGAGGATAGGATAGAGGATACGATAGGATAGAGGATAGGATAGGATAGAGGATATGATAGGGTAGAGGATAGGATAGGATAGGATAGAGGATAGGATAGGATAGAGGATAGGATAGAGGATAGGATAGGATAGAGGATAGGATAGGATAGAGGATAGGATAGGATAGAGGATAGGATAGAAGATAGGATAGGATAGAGGATAGGATAGAATAGAGGATAGGATAGAAGATAGGATAGGATAGAGGATAGGATAGAATAGAGGATAGGATAGGATAGAGGATAGGATAGGGTAGGATAGAGGGTAGGATAGGATAGAGGATAGGATAGGATAGAGGAAAGGATAGGATAGAAGATAGGATAGGATAGAGGATAGGATAGGATGTAGGATAGGATACGATAGAGGATAATATAGAAGATAGGATAGGATAGAGGATAGGATAGGATAGAGGTTAGGATAGGATAGAGGATAGGATAAGGTAGAGGATAGGATAGGATAGGATAGAGGATAGGATAGGATAGTGGCTAGCATAGGATAGAGGATAGGATAGGATAGGATAGGATAGAGGATAGGATAGGATAGTGGCTAGCATAGGATAGAGGATAGGATAGGATAGGATAGGATAGAGGATAGGATAGGATAGGATAGGATAGGATAGGATAGGATAGGATAGGATACAGGATAGGATAGGATAGAGGATAGGATAGGATAGAGGATAGGATAGGATAGAGGATAGGATAGGATAGAGGATAGGATAGGATAGAGGATAGGATAGGATAGAGGATAAGGTAGGATAGAGGATAGGATAGGATAGAGGATAGGATAGGATAGAGGATAGGATAGAGGATAGGATAGCATAGAGGATAGGATAGGATAGAGGATAGGATAGGATAGAGGATAGGATAGGATAGAGGATAGGATAGGATAGAGGATAGGATAGGATAGAGGATAGGATAGGATAGAGGATAGGATAGGATAGAGGATAGGATAGGATAGAGGATAGGATAGGATAGAGGATAGGATAGGATAGAGGATAGGATAGGATAGAGGATAGGATAGGATAGAGGATAGGATAGGATAGAGGATAGGATAGGATACAGGATAGTATAGGATAGAGGATAGGATAGGATAGAGGATACGATAGGATAGGATAGAGGATAGGATAGGATAGAGGATAGCATAGGATAGAGGATAGGATAGGATAGAGGAGAGGATAGGATAGAGGATAGGATAGGATAGAGGATAGGATAGGATAGAGGATAGGATAGGATAGGATAGAGGGTAGGATAGGATAGAGGATAGGATAGGATAGGATAGAGGATAGGATAGGATAGAGGATAGGATAGGATAAAGGGTAGGGTAGAATTTGGATAGGATACAGGATAGGATAGGATAGAGGATAGGATAGGATAGAGGATAGGATAGGATAGAGGATAGGATAGGATAGAGGATAGGATAGGATAGAGGATAGGATAGGATAGAGGATAGGATAGGATAGAGGATAGGATAGGATAGAGGATAGGATAGGATAGAGGATAGGATAGGATAGGATAGAGGATAGGATAGGATAGAGGATAGCATAGGATAGAGGATAGGATAGGATAGTGGAGAGGATAGGATAGTGGAGAGGATAGGATAGAGGATAGGATAGGATAGAAGATAGGATAGGATAGAGGATAGGATGGGATAGAGGATAGGATAGGATAGAGGATATGATAGGGTAGAGGATAGGATAGGATAGATGATAGGATAGGATTGAGGATAGGATAGGATAGAGGATAGGATAGGATAGAGGATAGGATAGGATAGAGGATAGGATAGGATAGAGGGTAGGGTAGAATTCGGATAGGATACAGGATAGGATAGGATAGAGGATAGGATAGGATAGAGGATAGGATAGAGGATAGGATAGGATAGAGGATAGGATAGGATAGGATAAAGGATAGGATAGGATAGAGGATAGGATAGGATAGGATAGAGGATAGGATAGGATAGAGGATAGGATAGGATAGGATAGAGGATAGGATAGGATAGGATAGAGGATAGGATAGGATAGAGGATTGGATAGGATAGAGGATAGGATAGGATAGAGGATAAGGTAGGATAGAGGATAGGATAGGATAGAGGATAGGATAGGATAGAGGATAGGATAGAGGATAGGATAGGATAGAGGATAGGATAGGATAGAGGATAGGATAGGATAGAGGATAGGATAGGATAGAGGATAGGATAGGATAGAGGATAGGATAGGATAGAGGATAGGATAGGATAGAGGATAGGATAGGATACAGGATAGGATAGGATAGAGGATAGGATAGGATAGAGGATACGATAGGATAGGATAGAGGATAGGGTAGGATAGAGGATAGAATAGGATAGAGGATAGGATAGGATAGAGGAGAGGATAGGATAGAGGATAGGATAGGATAGAGGATAGGATAGGATAGAGGATAGGATAGGATAGGATAGAGGATAGGATAGGATAGAGGATAGGATAGGATAGAGGATAGGATAGGATAGAGGATAGGATAGGATAGAGGATAGGATAGGATAGAGGATAGGATAGGATAAAGGGTAGGGTAGAATTTGGATAGGATAGAGGATAGGATAGGATAGAGGATAGGATAGGATAGAGGATAGGATAGGATAGACGATAGGATAGCATAGAGGATAGGATAGGATAGGATAGAGGATAGGATAGGATAGAGGATAGCATAGGATAGAGGATAGGATAGGATAGAGGAGAGGATAGGATAGAGGATAGGATAGGATAGAGGATAGGATAGGATAGAGGATAGGATGGGATAGAGGATAGGATAGGATAGAGGATAGGATAGGACAGAGGATACGATAGAAGATAGGATAGGATAGAGGATAGGATAGAATAGAGGATAGGATAGAAGATAGGATAGGATAGAGGATAGGATAGAATAGAGGATAGGATAGGATAGAGGATAGGATAGGGTAGGATAGAGGGTAGGATAGGATAGAGGATAGGATAGGATAGAGGATAGGATAGGATAGAGGAAAGGATAGGATAGAAGATAGGATAGGATAGAGGATAGGATAGGATGTAGGATAGGATACGATAGAGGATAATATAGAAGATAGGATAGGATAGAGGATAGGATAGGATAGAGGTTAGGATAGGATAGAGGATAGGATAGGGTAGAGGATAGGATAGGATAGGATAGAGGATAGGATAGAGGATAGGATAGGATAGAGGATAGGATAGGGTAGAGGATAGGATAGGATAGGATAGGATAGGATAGGATAGAGGATAGAATAGGATAGTGGCTAGCATAGGATAGAGGATAGGATAGGATAGGATAGGATAGAGGATAGGATAGGATAGGATAGGATAGGATAGGATAGGATAGGATACAGGATAGGATAGGATAGAGGATAGGATAGGATAGAGGATAGGATAGGATAGAGGATAGGATAGGATAGAGGATAGGATAGGATAGGATAGAGGATAGGATAGGATAGAGGATAGCATAGGATAGAGGATAGGATAGGATAGTGGAGAGGATAGGATAGTGGAGAGGATAGGATAGAGGATAGGATAGGATAGAAGATAGGATAGGATAGAGGATAGGATGGGATAGAGGATAGGATAGGATAGAGGATATGATAGGGTAGAGGATAGGATAGGATAGATGATAGGATAGGATTGAGGATAGGATAGGATAGAGGATAGGATAGGATAGAGGATAGGATAGGATAGAGGATAGGATAGGATAGAGGGTAGGGTAGAATTCGGATAGGATACAGGATAGGATAGGATAGAGGATAGGATAGGATAGAGGATAGGATAGAGGATAGGATAGGATAGAGGATAGGATAGGATAGGATAAAGGATAGGATAGGATAGAGGATAGGATAGGATAGGATAGAGGATAGGATAGGATAGAGGATAGGATAGGATAGGATAGAGGATAGGATAGGATAGGATAGAGGATAGGATAGGATAGAGGATTGGATAGGATAGAGGATAGGATAGGATAGAGGATAAGGTAGGATAGAGGATAGGATAGGATAGAGGATAGGATAGGATAGAGGATAGGATAGAGGATAGGATAGGATAGAGGATAGGATAGGATAGAGGATAGGATAGGATAGAGGATAGGATAGGATAGAGGATAGGATAGGATAGAGGATAGGATAGGATAGAGGATAGGATAGGATAGAGGATAGGATAGGATACAGGATAGGATAGGATAGAGGATAGGATAGGATAGAGGATACGATAGGATAGGATAGAGGATAGGATAGGATAGAGGATAGAATAGGATAGAGGATAGGATAGGATAGAGGAGAGGATAGGATAGAGGATAGGATAGGATAGAGGATAGGATAGGATAGAGGATAGGATAGGATAGGATAGAGGATAGGATAGGATAGAGGATAGGATAGGATAGAGGATAGGATAGGATAGAGGATAGGATAGGATAAAGGGTAGGGTAGAATTTGGATAGGATAGAGGATAGGATAGGATAGAGGATAGGATAGGATAGAGGATAGGATAGGATAGAGGATAGGATAGGATAGAGGATAGGATAGGATAGAGGATAGGATAGGATAGAGGATAGGATAGGATAGAGGATAGGATAGGATAGAGGATAGGATAGGATAGAGGATAGGATAGGATAGAGGATAGGATAGGATAGAGGATAGGATAGGATAGACGATAGGATAGGATAGAGGATAGGATAGGATAGGATAGAGGATAGGATAGGATAGAGGATAGCATAGGATAGAGGATAGGATAGGATAGAGGAGAGGATAGGATAGAGGATAGGATAGGATAGAGGATAGGATAGGATAGAGGATAGGATGGGATAGAGGATAGGATAGGATAGAGGATAGGATAGGACAGAGGATACGATAGAAGATAGGATAGGATAGAGGATAGGATAGAATAGAGGATAGGATAGAAGATAGGATAGGATAGAGGATAGGATAGAATAGAGGATAGGATAGGATAGAGGATAGGATAGGGTAGGATAGAGGGTAGGATAGGATAGAGGATAGGATAGGATAGAGGATAGGATAGGATAGAGGAAAGGATAGGATAGAAGATAGGATAGGATAGAGGATAGGATAGGATGTAGGATAGGATACGATAGAGGATAATATAGAAGATAGGATAGGATAGAGGATAGGATAGGATAGAGGTTAGGATAGGATAGAGGATAGGATAGGGTAGAGGATAGGATAGGATAGGATAGAGGATAGGATAGAGGATAGGATAGGATAGAGGATAGGATAGGGTAGAGGATAGGATAGGATAGGATAGGATAGGATAGGATAGAGGATAGAATAGGATAGTGGCTAGCATAGGATAGAGGATAGGATAGGATAGGATAGGATAGAGGATAGGATAGGATAGGATAGGATAGGATAGGATAGGATAGGATACAGGATAGGATAGGATAGAGGATAGGATAGGATAGAGGATAGAGGATAGGATAGGATAGAGGATAGGATAGAGGATAGGATAGGATAGAGGATAGGATAGGATAGAGGATAGGATAGGATAGAGGATAGGATAGGATAGAGGATAGGATAGGATAGAGGATAGGATATGATAGAGGATAGGATAGGATAGAGGATATGATAAGGTAGAGGATAGGATAGGATAGTGTATAGGATAGGATAGAGGATAGGATAGGATAGAGGATAGGATAGGATAGAGGATAGGATAGGATAGAGGATAGGATAGGATAGAGGATAGGATAGGATAGAGGATAGGATAGGATAGAGGATAGAATGGGATTGAGGATAGGATAGGATAGAGGATAGGATAGAGGATAGGATAGAGGATACGATAGGATAGAGGATAGGATAGGATAGAGGATATGATAGGGTAGAGGATAGGATAGGATAGGATAGAGGATAGGATAGGATAGAGGATAGGATAGAGGATAGGATAGGATAGAGGATAGGATAGGATAGAGGATAGGATAGAAGATAGGATAGGATAGAGGATAGGATAGAATAGAGGATAGGATAGAAGATAGGATAGGATAGAGGATAGGATAGAATAGAGGATAGGATAGGATAGAGGATAGGATAGGATAGAGGATAGGATAGAGGATAGGATAGAGGATAGGATAGGATAGAGGATAGGATAGGATAGAGGATAGTGTGACGTAAACTGGGTGAAAATACTTGAAAGAAGGAGAGTGGGAGTTACCCAGCTCTTTATCCCGTTCTTTACTGACAAAAAGTATAAGTTTATTTAACACAAAGTTACAAAACGGAGGTTCAGCCAAGATTGACTGCCCTGGGAATGTTCCCATACTTATAGCTTGACCTTATTGATTAGTAATGCATTTTTTTTTGGGGGCTTTCGAAATCAGGCGGATGTGATTTGACTAATGCTGTTGCGTACGCGTGTATCGAGAAATGCTGTGGTGTCGAGGTGAATGCTCGGGGAATGCTGACTTGTGCAAATGACTCGGGAAATGCTGTGGTGTCGAATGGAATATGATCTGGTATAGCTCGGGGATTTTTAGGACGTTACATACCCCCCTTCTTAGATTGATTTTGGTCCTCCAAAATTTTACTTCCTCTTGAGGATGGACTTGTGGAATCTTGCTCTTCCGGATTCAAAGGTAACACGCCCGTCTCCTGTATCGGAAGAGAACTCTATTGTTGGTACCTCTGTACAAATGTTTCGCGATGCTGAAGGTACAGGTGCCGGTGTTACATTGTTAATGGTTTGCGCATTGTTCTTAGTTTTATAACATAATAAATGGATGCAAAGTTTCTTAGGTAAACAATTAAAGATTCCTATCTTATTTAATACACATACGCCTAATAGTCCAAGGGAAACATAGCCTGCTATTTGTAATGTTGTGAGTCCCCAATGTTTAATGCTTTCGATTCTATGTGAATAAGTCAACTGGTTTGTCCTGTCAGTTATCTGGTCTCGTTAATTATTAATGGTACTGAGATTTTGAAGTATATTTTGTTATTTAGTGTAAATACTTTGAGTGCAGCTATGTCTAGAATAAATTGAAAATTTTCTTTCTTAGATTCTATAGCGGAATTGAGTGCCTTATGTGCCAAAGCTTTGCCAAAATTGTTTATGAAAATTTCGTGGTTATATGAAAATTATCTGTGGACTAATTATCCCTTGTTTAGCCATTAATATCACGTTAAGCGTCTCGTCAAGTTGAAATTGTAAGTCATATATAGCGCTTTCTGTTCTGATAAACAGTTCTGTGATCAATTCCTCTCGATTGCTTGCTTGTTCTAAATCCTTAAATGCTAAGCTCAAATTCTCTATGCGTTTGATTCCGTCCGAGCTTATGATTTTTCTAATTAAAGCGGTCTGATTGCTTACAATGGTTTTCAGTTCGTTTCCTTCGTTGAACAGTTTGTCGATATTCGCGTTTATTAATTCTAAATCGTTATTGTCTAATGTACCGAATAAGCTCTTGGATACTGATCCTATAATATTTAATAGCCTTCTCTTGTATCTACTATGTGTGATTAATTTTAGGTGTAGCGCTAAGCTATCCAATTTTTCTATTCGTTCGTTTAGTGAATCAATCTCGTTCTTTAGTCTGCAAGCTTCTTTACATTGTATCTGAATACCTTTAGTATACATCTTAACTTGATTAAACCTTATAAATACATCGTCTATGTTCAATCCTATGTAAATATCTACTTCTGAGTTATACAAGTATGCTTTATTGATTTCCTCGTGGAATATCGAGCTGTCCTCTAAGGGTACTATATCTAATCCGTATACGAGGTTCCCGGTAAAGGTGATGGTGACCGTCCTGCAAAGTAAGGTTTTAATCGGTTACCGTGTATCTTTTTAACTTGGTTGTCGACAAAAATTTCATAGTACGGTGTGTTGACTCTTTGTATCCTATATGGTCCTAACCATTCAACATCTAACTTGTCTTTTTTATGATCGTTGTGTACTAACACAAAATCTCCTTCTTTAAATATTGCCTGAGTCCTGACAATCTTTCTTCTTTGGTCCCTTTGATACCTCTTTTTACTCTTCAACAGAGTTTCTCTAGCCAGTGTCAAATATCTATTCAATTGTTTTTGCCAAAGTGAAAACATTTCATCGTAGGTGAAACCTGTGGTTCTCGCGATGGATGAGGGTAGGTTAGCTTTTCTACCGAAGGTGAGTTCGAAAGGTGTAAAGCCAGTTGCTTCATGAATAGAAGTATTGTATCCTAGACAAATAAAGTTCAGAACATCGTCCCATTCCTTGTCACTGTCATGTAAGCTAGTTCGTATTAAATCTTTTACTGTAGCATGAGTTCTTTCTAAGGATCCGTTGGATTGGGGATGGAAGGATGTAGTCTTTACGTGTTTGATTTTAAATGCTTCCTCGAATTTCGTCATTAGTTCGCTAACAAAGTTTTGTCCCTGGTCGGTGAGTATTGTTTTAGGTGCTGAAAATATGTATATGTAGTGGTCCAGTAATGCATTAAGTATCGACTCTGTCTGTTGTGTTTTTAGGGGTACTAGTATGAGGTATTTCGTTAGGTCATCGTGTATAGAGAGTATAAATTGATTTCCTTTTTTGGTCTTTGTCATTGGGCCTATGATGTCCATAGCTATTTTATCGTTCGGTTGCATTGGCGTGTCTGATATTATTGGCATTTCTTTAGGTCTAATTCTTGTTAATTTTTCCTTTTGGCAGGCGTCGCACCTCTTCACATAATCTTCTATCTTCTCCATCAGGTGTGGTATTTTGAATTTGTCCTTTATTCTCTGATAGGTCTTCTGTATTCCGAAGTGTCCGGTGGCGTCATTGTGGTTTTCTTTCAGTATCGTCTCTATTTCTTCTTCCGTCAGTTCTCGTATCGGTTCCCATGCGAAGTAGATCGTTTTATACCGGTCGTTGAAGTACATTAGTATGATCTTGATCCTATTTTTCTCCATTTCGGTTAGTGCCTTGTCTCCGATTCCAATCTTCGTACTTTTCTGCAGTATTTGGTATATTTTCTTCAGCCAGTTTATTCTGTCGTAATTGCCTAGTTCTGTTTTGGTTAACTGATAGAACGTATGGTCATTTGGTACGATCTTTAAACGCGCTGGTATTGTTTCATCCTTTTCCCATTCGTCGAAAATCTTTAAGTGGTTTTGAATTTCAGGATCTTCTTCGTCTTGTTGCCTGGTGATTGCATGTACTCTTGACAACGCGTCCGCGGCTGTGTTATCCTTTCCTTTTGTATATTCGATCTCGTATTCGTACTCTTCCAATTTCAGTCTCCATCTCATTAATCTTGAAGAAGGATCTTTACAGTTGTTTAACCATTTGAGTGCTTGGTGGTCGGTGCGTATGACGAACTTCCGCCCTAACAGGTATTGTCTCAGTCTCTTTACTGCCCATACGATGGCCAATAGTTCTTTTTCTGTTGTCGTGTAGTTTCGTTCAGGTGCGTTAAGTGTTCGCGATATATAACAACATGGGTGTCCGTCTTGTGATAGTACTGCTCCTATACCTTCGTTACTGGCGTCTGTCGTTAGTGTAAATTGTCTGTTAAAGTCTGGGTATGTCAATACGGGTGCTTCACATAGCTTTTGCTTTAAGGTTTCGAAACTGTTTTGTTGTTTGTCTGTCCAGTGGAATGGTACGTCTTTTTGGGTCAAGTCTGTCAATGGTTTAGCGATCTTTGAAAAGTTCCGTATGAATTTTCGATAGTATCCGGATAATCCTAAAAATGATTTGATTTCTGTCGGTGTTGTAGGTACTTTAAAACGTTCTACGGCTAGTATCTTTTTAGGGTTTGGTTTGACTCCTTCCGCGGTTACTAGGTGTCCAAGGTATTCTAGTTCAGGTTTTAAAAATTCGCATTTGTCTGGCTGTATCTTTAGTCCAAGTTCCCTGAGTCTCTGAAGTACCATAGCTAAGTTTTCGTTGTGTTTCCCTATTGTGTCTCCGAAAATTATTATGTCATCTAAGTAAACGAAGCAGTGTTTATTAACTAGTCCTCTAAGTGCTGTGTCCATCATTCGTTGAAAGGTAGCTGGTGCATTCTTAAGTCCAAAAGGCATTCTGTTATAGTGAAAGTGTCCCTGAGGTGTACTAAAGGCTGTGTATTTTTTTGAGTCAGGATCCATAGGAATTTGGTGGAAACCAGAGGATAGGTCTAAGGCCGAAAAGAATTTAGCGTTTCCTAATTGACTAAGTATGTCGTCGATGTCTGGTAAAGGGTAAGCGTCTTGGTCTGTCAATTCGTTTAATTTCCGAAAATCGATAACTATTCTCCATTTCTGTTTTCCTGAAGCATCTGCCTTTTTAGGTACCACCCATACAGGAGAGTTGTATGGCGAATCCGATTCTTCGATAATTTTCTTATTGAGCATGTCATTCATTTGCTTCTCGATTTCGAGCTTGTGACATTCCGGAGGTCTATACGATTTAGTGTTAATGATTTTATTTTCTTTCAAAGTTATAGTGTGTTTAGCAAGGTTAGTACAGGGTAGGGTATCGGTTTCTAAGTTGAACACGTCTAAGTAATGGATTAAAATTTTCTCAATAGGTTCGCGAAGGTTTTTCTCTATATGACTTGTTCTCACTATGGCTTTGAATTTCCCAATTTGGTCTATGTCGTTTATGTTATAAATTTGGTTAGAGATATCTTTGTTTGTCTCACCAAAGTTGAAGAAGCATACTCGCGTTGGTCTGCCATCGAGATAGATTGTCTGAACTTTGACTTCTCCTGGTTGTACTGTAGCTGGTTTCTGAAAATATAGCACATTGTCGTTAAGCTTGATTTTATCATTAGAGATTTCATATTGGTACTTTTCTAAGCAAGGTAGCCCTATGATTCCGTCTTCTATTAAAGGAAAGTCGTCTGGTATAACAAAGAATTTATGTGATTGGTCAAAGATTCGAATTTTAACGTATCTGTCTGTAGTGTAACGGTCTTGTCCCATAAAAAATGTTCGCGGTTCTGTTTTGTTCATAACGCTATTAATTTTTGATTCTTTAATTAAATTTATTCCTGTTCCTGTGTCGATGAGGTGTATCCGTCTTCCTCCTGATGTATTGAATGTGGTGGTAAGAAGTCTTCCTGTTGTTGTATTGACTCGAATTCTTGGCCGTTCTCGATCTCTACTCTGTTTACCCGTGGTGGTAGGTTTCGCTGGCTGGCTGGTGGAAAATTTCCATTCGGACACTGGTTGGCTATGTGTCCCGAGCGATTGCACTTGAAGCATTTTATTGCTGCGTGTTCAGCTAATGGTGTTCGTTCGAGGCGCCTGAAGCTGTTTGCTGCTGCTGACTGCGCGATTGTTCGTACCGTAGGTCGTCGCTCGTCGTAGCGTCTTGGTTGTTGTTGATTAGCGAAGCGGTTGGTGTTCACTGCTCGTTCCGATCGTGATGCTGCTGGTCGCTTCCATTCGTTTTGCTCTTCTCGTAGATAGCGTTCGATTTCCGCTGCTTTCTTCTCGGTTTCGGCTAAAGATTGAGGTTCGTTTGCCAAAAGCGTTCGTCCTATTTCTCTTCTGAGTCCTTTCAGATAGATTCTATTCACTTTCTTCATTGTTGCTTCCATCATTATGCGCCTGGTTATTGGTTGCGGATATTCGTTGGTAATGGCATATGTTAGCTTGTTCAATACGCGTCTGAATCGGATGTTAAAGTTCTGTACACTTTCTTCTTTTCCTTGCTTGATTTCCCGCAGTTGCTCGCTGTATTCGTCTGTGGTTACCTGAGTTGCCACGTTTGATCGTAACGCTTCGTATAGTTCACCAAAAGATTCTATTTGTAAATTTCGTATCCCTTGGGCCGCTTTCCCAATGATTTTCTCTACTTTAATGGCTTTTAATAGCAATTCTTTTTCGGTGCACATGTTGCGCATGGAACGTACTTCTTTAATAAAATCTTCTACCCCAATATCGTCATCTCCGTTTAGCGTTGGAATATACCGTATAGCATCCTTGGCTCGTAGCGTTGGAGTACAGTCTGTTGTTCGTTCAGAAGCTTCATCGTTCACATCATTATTGATTGTGACTATCGGTGGTGCTGTTCGAGTTGTGGTGGTTTGTTCAGCTCGTTCTTGTTGTATGGCTGTACTTGCACCATCGTCGCCCGTTATTAGGGATCCGAACTCGTCAGTTGTCACTGTTCTAATACTTACGCCCATCCGTAGATCAGCGAGGTTCTTGCCGAGGATCTCTATTTCCCTAATACGTTTTTTATTTTCTTCGTCAGCTTGTTTCGTTAGTAGCACGAATTGCCTTTGAACTTCCGACATTTCTTTTTCATGTCGTTCGTTTTGCTTTTGCATAGCATCTAGGATTGCTCTTAGATTGGGGTCTACACCTGTAGAGGTTGAAGCTTGTTCTCCGTTCTTTGTCATTATTGTAACCTTTTCGTCGTCTTGAATCTTGACTGCTGATGCTACTACCTCTTACGCGGTAATAAATAAATGAAGCCAGAGTTTTACCTTAGTGATTGCCGTAGCACGGGGCGGTTCCGTAGAAAGCTCCGAATCGACTGGTTCACTGGATTCGTTATAGTGCAGTTGTCTTCAGAGTTGACCGTAGTCCCAAGGAGTGGCTCTTCCGTAGTAGAGTTGTCGTTGGTTTACTTGAAGATCGATTTGCACTATCCTGGCAGGATCGCCAAAATGTGACGTAAACTGGGTGAAAATACTTGAAAGAAGGAGAGTGGGAGTTACCCAGCTCTTTATCCCGTTCTTTACTGACAAAAAGTATAAGTTTATTTAACACAAAGTTACAAAACGGAGGTTCAGCCAAGATTGACTGCCCTGGGAATGTTCCCATACTTATAGCTTGACCTTATTGATTAGTAATGCATTTTTTTTTGGGGGCTTTCGAAATCAGGCGGATGTGATTTGACTAATGCTGTTGCGTACGCGTGTATCGAGAAATGCTGTGGTGTCGAGGTGAATGCTCGGGGAATGCTGACTTGTGCAAATGACTCGGGAAATGCTGTGGTGTCGAATGGAATATGATCTGGTATAGCTCGGGGATTTTTAGGACGTTACAATAGCATAGGATAGAGGATAGGATAGGATAGAGGAGAGGATAGGATAGAGGATAGGATAGGATAGAGGATAGGATAGGATAGAGGTTAGGATAGGATAGAGGATAGGATAGGGTAGAGGATAGGATAGGATAGGATAGAGGATAGGATAGAGGATAGGATAGGATAGAGGATAGGATAGGGTAGAGGATAGGATAGGATAGGATAGGATAGAGGATAGGATAGGATAGTGGATAGCATAGGATAGAGGATAGGATAGGATAGGATAAGATAGAGGATAGGATAGGATAGGATAGGATAGGATAGGATAGGATACAGGATAGGATAGGATAGAGGATAGGATAGATGATAGGATAGGATAGAGGATAGGATAGGATAGAGGATAGGATAGGATAGAGGATAGGATAGGATAGAGGATAGGATAGGATAGAAGATAGGATAGGATAGAGGATAGGATAGGATAGGATATAGGATAGGATAGGATAGAGGATAATATAGAAGATAGGATAGGATAGAGGATAGGATAGGATAGAGGATAGGATAGGACAGAGGTTAGGATAGGATAGAGGATAGGATAGGGTAGAGGATAGGATAGGATAGGATAGAGGATAGGATAGAGGATAGGATAGGATAGAGGATAGGATAGGGTAGAGGATAGGGTAGGATAGGATAGGATAGAGGATAGGATAGGATAGTGGATAGCATAGGATAGAGGATAGGATAGGATAGGATAAGATAGAGGATAGGATAGGATAGGATAGGATAGGATAGGATAGGATAGGATACAGGATAGGATAGGATAGAGGATAGGATAGGATAGAGGATAGGATAGGATAGAGGATAGGATAGGCTAGAGGATAGGATAGGATAGAGGATAGGATAGGATAGAGGATAGGATATGATAGAGGATAGGATAGGATAGAGGATAGGATAAGATAGAGGATAGGATAGGATAGTGTATAGGATAGGATAGAGGATAGGATTGGATAGAGGATAGGATAGGATAGAAGATAGGATAGGATAGAGGATAGGATAGGATAGAGGATAGGATAGGATACAGGATAGGATAGGATAGAGGATTGGATAGGATAGAGGATAGGATAGGATAGAGGATAGGATAGGATAGAGGATAAGGTAGGATAGAGGATAGGATAGGATAGACGATACGATAGGATAGAGGATAGGATAGGATAGAGGATAGGATAGGATAGAGGATAGGATTGGATAGAGGATAGGATAGGATAGAAGATAGGATAGAAGATAGGATAGGATAGAGGATAGGATAGGATAGAGGATAGGATAGGATAGAGGATAGGATAGGATAGAGGATAGGATAGGATAGAGGATAGGATAGGATAGAGGATAGAATAGGATAGAGGATAAGGTAGGATAGAGGATAGGATAGGATAGAGGATACGATAGGATAGAGGATAGGATAGGATAGAGGATAGGATTGGATAGAGGATAGGATAGGATAGAAGATAGGATAGGAAAAAAGGATAGGATAGGATAGAGGATAGGATAGAAGATAGGATAGGATAGAGGATAGGATAGGATAGAGGATAGGATAGGATAGAGGATAGGATAGGATAGAGGATAGGATAGGATAGAGGATAGGATAGGATAGAGGATAGAATGGGATAGAGGATAGGATAGGATAGAGGATAGGATAGGATAGAGGAGAGGATAGGATAGAGGAGAGGATAGGATAGAGGATAGGATAGGATAGAGGATAGGATAGGATAGAGGATAGGATAGGATAGAGGATAGGATAGGATAGATGATAGGATAGGATAGAGGATAGGATAGGATAGAGGATAAGGTAGGATAGAGGATAGGATAGGATAGAGGATACGATAGGATAGAGGATAGGATAGGATAGAGGATAGGATTGGATAGAGGATAGGATAGGATAGAAGATAGGATAGGATAGAGGATAGGATAAGATAGAGGATAGGATAGGATAGAGGATAGGATAGGATAGAGGATAGGATAGGATAGAGGATAGGATAGGATAGAGGATAGAATGGGATAGAGGATAGGATAGGATAGAGGATAGGATAGGATAGAGGAGAGGATAGGAGAGAGGAGAGGATAGGATAGAGGATAGGATAGGATAGAGGATAGGATAGGATAGAGGAGAGGATAAGATAGAGGATAGGATAGGATAGAGGATATTATAGGATAGAGGATAGGGTAGGATAGAGGATAGGATAGGATAGAGGATAGGATAGGATAGAGGATAGGATAGGATAGAGGATAGGATAGAGGATAGGATAGAGGATAGGATAGGATAGAGGATAGGATAGGATAGAGGATAGGATAGGATAGAGGATAGGATAGGATAGAGGATAGAATGGGATAGAGGATAGGATAGGATAGAGGATAGGATAGGATAGAGGAGAGGATAAGATAGAGGATAGGATTGGATAGAGGATAGGATAGGATAGAGGATAGGATAGGATAGAGGATAGGATATGATAGAGGATAGGATAGGATAGAGGATAGGATAGGATAGGATAGGATAGGATAGGATAGGATAGGATAGGATAGGATAGAGGATAGGATAGGATAGAGGATAGGGTAGGATAGAGGATAGGGTAGGATAGAGGATAGGATAGGATAGAGGATAGTATAGGATACAGGATAGGATACGATAGCGGATAGGATAGGATAGAGGATAGGATGGGATAGAGGATAGGATAGGATAGAGGATTGGATAGGATAGAGGATAGGATAGGATAGAGGATAGGATTGGATAGAGGATATGATAGGATAGAAGATAGGATAGGATAGAGGATAGGATAGGATAGAGGATAGGATAGGTTAGAGGATAGGATAGAAGATAGGATAGGATAGAGGATAGGATAGGATAGAGGATAGGATAGGATAGAGGATAGGATAGAGGATAGGATAGAGGATAGGATAGGATAGGATAGGATAGGATAGGATAGGATAGGATAGAGGATAGGATAGGATAGTGGATAGCATAGGATAGAGGATAGGATAGGATAGGATAGGATAGAGGATAGGATAGGATAGGATAGGATAGGATAGGATAGGATAGAGGATAGGATAGGATAGAGGATAGGATAGGATAGAGGATAGGATAGGATAGAGGATAGGATAGGATAGAGGATAGCATAGGATAGGATAGAGGATAGGATAGGATAGAGGATAGGATATGATAGAGGATAGGATAGGATGGAGGATAGCATAAGATAGAGGATAGGATAGGATAGTGTATAGGATAGGATAGAGGATAGGATAGGATAGAGGATAGGATAGGATAGAAGATAGGATAGGATAGAGGATAGGATAGGATAGAGGATAGGATAGGATAGAGGATAGGATAGGATAGGATAGAGGATAGGATAGGATAGAGGATAGGATATGATAGAGGATAGGATAGGATAGAGGATAGGATAAGATAGAGGATAGGATAGGATAGTGTATAGGATAGGATAGGGGATAGGATAGGATAGAGGAGAGGATAGGATAGAGGAGAGGATAGGATAGAGGATAGGATAGGATAGAGGATAGGATAGGATAGAGGAGAGGATAAGATAGAGGATAGGATAGGATAGAGGATAGGATAGGATAGAGGATAGGATAGGATAGAGGATAGGATAGGATAGAGGATAGAATGGGATAGAGGATAGGATAGGATAGAGGATAGGATAGGATAGAGGAGAGGATAGGATAGAGGAGAGGATAGGATAGAGGATAGGATAGGATAGAGGATATGATAGGGTAGAGGATAGGATAGGATAGATGATAGGATAGGATAGAGGATAGGATAGGATAGAGGATAGGATAGGATAGAAGATAGGATAGGATAGAGGATAGGATAGGATAGAGGATAGGATAGGATAGAGGATAGGATACGATAGAGGATAATATAGAAGATAGGATAGGATAGAGGATAGAGGATAGGATAGAGGATAGGATAGGATACAGTATAGGATAGAGGAATGGATAGGATAGAGGATAGAGGATAGGATAGGATAGAGGAAAGCATAGGATAGAGGATAGGATCGGATAGAGGACAGGATAGGATAGAGGATAGGATAGGATAGAGAATAGGATAGGATAGGATAGAGGACAGGATAGGATAGAGGATAGGATAGGATAGAGGGTAGGGTAGAATGTGGATAGGATACAGGATAGGATAGGATAGAGGATAGAATAGGATAGAGAATAGGAGGGGATAGAGGATAGGATAGGATAAAGGATAGGATTGGATAGAGGGTAGGATAGGATAGTGGATAGGATAGGATAGATGATAGTATAGAGGATAGAATAGAGTAATGGATGGGATAGAGAATATTATAGGATAGAGGATAGGATAGGATAGAGGATAGGATAGAGGATAGGATAGAGGATACGATAGGATAGAGGATAGGATAGGATAGAGGATAGGATAGGGTAGAGGATAGGATAGGATAGGATAGAGGATAGGATAGCATAGAGGATAGGATAGGATAGAGGATAGGATAGGATAGAGGATAGGATAGGATAGAGGATAGGATAGGATAGAGGATAGGATGGGATAGAGGATAGGATAGGATAGAGAATAGGATTGGATAGAGGATAGGATAGGGTAGAGGATAGGATAGGATAGGATAGAGGATAGGATAGCATAGAGGATAGGATAGGATAGAGGATAGGATAGGATAGAGGATAGGATAGGATAGGATAGAGGATAGGATAGGATAGAGGATAGTATAGGATACAGGATAGGATACGATAGAGGATAGGATAGGATAGAGGATAGGATAGGATAGAGGAAAGCATAGGATAGACGATAGGATAGGATAGAGGATAGGATAGAGGATAGGATAGAGGATACGATAGGATAGAGGATAGGATAGGATAGAGGATAGGATAGGATAGAGGATACGATAGGATAGAGGATAGGATAGGATAGAGGATAGGATTGGATAGAGGATAGGATAGGATAGAAGATAGGATAGGATAGAGGATAGGATAGCATAGAGGATAGGATAGGATAGAGGATAGGATAGGATAGAGGATAGGGTAGGATAGGATAGAGGATAGGATAGGATAGAGGATAGTATAGGATACAGGATAGGATACGATAGAGGATAGGATAGGATAGAGGATAGGATAGGATAGAGGAAAGCATAGGATAGACGATAGGATAGGATAGAGGATAGGATAGAGGATAGGATAGAGGATACGATAGGATAGAGGATAGGATAGGATAGAGGATAGGATAGGATAGAGGATACGATAGGATAGAGGATAGGATAGGATAGAGGATAGGATTGGATAGAGGATAGGATAGGATAGAAGATAGGATAGGATAGAGGATAGGATAGGATAGAGGATAGGATAGAAGATAGGATAGGATAGAGGATAGGATAGGATAGAGGATAGGATAGGATAGAGGATAGGATAGGATAGAGGATAGAATGGGATAGAGGATAGGATAGGATAGAGGATAGGATAGGATAGAGGAGAGGATAGGATAGAGGAGAGGATAGGATAGAGGATAGGATAGGATAGAGCATATGATAGGGTAGAGGATAGGATAGGATAGATGATAGGATAGGATAGAGGATAGGATAGGATAGAGGATAGGATAGGATAGAAGATAGGATAGGATAGAGGATAGGATAGGATAGAGGATAGGATACGATAGAGTATAATGTAGAAGATAGGATAGGATAGAGGATAGGATAGGATAGAGGATAGGATAGGATAGAGGATAGGATAGGGTAGAGGATAGGATAGGAAAGGATAGAGGATAGGATAGGATAGTGGATAGCATAGGATAGAGGATAGGATAGGATAGGATAGGATAGAGGATAGGATAGGATAGGATAGGATAGGATAGGATAGGATAGAGGATAGGATAGGATAGAGGATAGGATACGATAGAGGATAGGATAGGATAGAGGATAGGATAGGATAGAGGATAGGATAGGATACAGGATAGGATAGGATAGAGGATTGGATAGGATATAGGATAGGATAGGATAGAGGATAGGATAGGATAGAAGATAGGATAGGATAGAGGATAGGATAGGATAGAGGATAGGATAGGATAGAGGATAGGATACGATAGAGGATAATATAGAAGATAGGATAGGATAGAGGATAGAGGATAGGATAGAGGATAGGATAGGATACAGAATAGGATAGAGGAATGGATAGGATAGAGGATAGAGGATAGGATAGGATAGAGGAAAGCATAGGATAGAGGATAGGATCGGATAGAGGATAGGATAGGATAGAGGATAGGATAGGATAGAGAATAGGATAGGATAGGATAGGATAGAGGACAGGATAGGATAGAGGATAGAATAGGATAGAGAATAGGAGAGGATAGAGGATAGGATAGGATAAAGGATAGGATTGGATAGAGGGTAGGATAGGATAGTGGATAGGATAGGATAGATGATAGTATAGAGGATAGAATAGAGTAAAGGATGGGATAGAGAATATTATAGGATAGAGGATAGGATAGGATAGAGGATAGGATAGAGGATAGGATAGAGGATACGATAGGATAGAGGATAGGATAGGATAGAGGATAGGATAGGATAGAGGATACGATAGGATAGAGGATAGGATAGGATAGAGGATAGGATTGGATAGAGGATAGGATAGGATAGAAGATAGGATAGGATAGAGGATAGGATAGGATAGAGGATAGGATAGAAGATAGGATAGGATAGAGGATAGGATAGGATAGAGGATAGGATAGGATAGAGGATAGGATAGGATAGAGGATAGAATGGGATAGAGGATAGGATAGGATAGAGGATAGGATATGATAGAGGAGAGGATAGGATAGAGGAGAGGATAGGATAGAGGATAGGATAGGATAGAGCATATGATAGGGTAGAGGATAGGATAGGATAGATGATAGGATAGGATAGAGGATAGGATAGGATAGAGGATAGGATAGGATAGAAGATAGGATAGGATAGAGGATAGGATAGGATAGAGGATAGGATACGATAGAGTATAATGTAGAAGATAGGATAGGATAGAGGATAGGATAGGATAGAGGATAGGATAGGATAGAGGATAGGATAGGGTAGAGGATAGGATAGGAAAGGATAGAGGATAGGATAGGATAGTGGATAGCATAGGATAGAGGATAGGATAGGATAGGATAGGATAGAGGATAGGATAGGATAGGATAGGATAGGATAGGATAGAGGATAGGATAGGATAGAGGATAGGATACGATAGAGGATAGGATAGGATAGAGGATAGGATAGGATAGAGGATAGGATAGGATACAGGATAGGATAGGATAGAGGATTGGATAGGATATAGGATAGGATAGGATAGAGGATAGGATAGGATAGAAGATAGGATAGGATAGAGGATAGGATAGGATAGAGGATAGGATAGGATAGAGGATAGGATACGATAGAGGATAATATAGAAGATAGGATAGGATAGAGGATAGAGGATAGGATAGAGGATAGGATAGGATACAGAATAGGATAGAGGAATGGATAGGATAGAGGATAGAGGATAGGATAGGATAGAGGAAAGCATAGGATAGAGGATAGGATCGGATAGAGGATAGGATAGGATAGAGGATAGGATAGGATAGAGAATAGGATGTATGTATGTATGTAAATTTTATTGTTCCCTTACGGGTTACACAGAGATCCCGTTCCCTTTACAAACTGTATTTTTTCTTTATTTTATATTTTATTATTCTTCACCTATCAACTTTGTCCGTCTTTATTATCTTATCCTATACTATCCTACATCTTTTAAATATTAGACTCTCATTTTCTTTCTTTCTCTTTCACTCACTCTCACTCATTCTCACTCATTCTCTCCTTCACACCTGTCTCCTTCTTTCTCTTCCCCTCCTTTAGATTTCCATCCTGTATTTCTTTTCTCTTGCGATCTAATTCTCTCATCCACTCTTCCCCCCTTCCGTCCGCCGCCAGAATCTCCTTTACCATCTCTTGTATCCCTGCATTCTCTCCTTTTTCCCTTGCGCACACTTCCAGCACGTGCTCCCACGTCTCTTCTTCATATCCGCACCTTCTACACCTCCTTTCCTCTTCTTCCTCCCAATATCTTCCTCCCCTCATCTCATTTCCCAGTCTGTATCTCGCTACCCTCCTCCATTTCTCTTCCTTTGTTGCCTTCTCTAAATACTCCGGTCTTTCCTGCACTCTTATCTCTCTGAACCATTTATTGTACCTCGATTCTACTGCCTTCTTCCAGTTTTCCTCTTTCTCTATCCCTTTCTCTCTTTTCTCTATCCTTTCCCATTCTTCTTCTCTCCTTTCCTTCTCGCCCGCTTCTAACCTTCTTCTATCTCCCCTTTCTTCTATGTATTCTTTCCTTCCTTTCTCCCATCTTGATATCTTCTTCCTTCCTCTAGCTCTCTCTTCTATCTCTTGCAAGCATAGCCTGGCCCATTCACTTCCTTTTCCGGCTCTTAACCTTTCTTCGAACCTCCATGCCCTCCTCGCTCCCCTGATTCTCATCTTCTCTCTCTTCGTTTCCTCCCTTATCATATACCCTGGCGTCGTCCATTCTACCCCTAGCACCCACCTTATATACCTTTCCTGCGTCCTTTCTACTTCCTTTCTTTCTTCCCATCCCCAAATCTCCACACCGTATGCCATCACTGGCCATACCAGCACATCAAACAACCACTCCCTTCTCTTGTACTTGTCTTTGAAGTGCCTTTTCCCTATCCCCCACACGCTTCTCATCGCACCTCCTCCCTTCCTTATCCTGTCTTCTATTTGTCTTTCCTGTCCTCCGTTCTTCTTAAATATGTAGCCTAGGTATTTTACCTCCTCTACCTCTTCTATTGTCCCATCTCCCCATCTCCATGTCTTCTTCTCTTGCCTCCTCCTTTCGAACCTTATTATTTTTGTCTTTTCCCTGTTCACCTCTAGTCCTTTCTCCTTTATGTACATCCTGAATTCTTCTATCATTAATCTCATACCACTCTCCTCCTTCGCCAACAGGACAAGATCATCCGCATACTGCAATGTATACAGCATTTTTCCTCTTACCTCTACTCCACCTTTCCCTCTCCTCGTCATCCTCTCTTCCAAATCCGCCATGAACAAAATAAATAGTTTAGCACTTAGCGGACACCCTTGCCTTACCCCTCTTCCTACCCAGAACTTCTCTCCCATTTCGTCTCCCACTTTTACTCTGGCTGTAGTTTCTCTATATACCTCTTCAATTCTTTCTCTTATACCTTCGCTCACACCTCTTTCCTCCAGCGCTTTCCACAAGATACTCCTGTTAACACTATCAAATGCTGCCTTCAGGTCTATGAAACATCCTAATATTCTTCCTTTCTTCTTCGCAAGTTCCCTGTTTATTATATAATTCAATACATATATGTTGTCTATTGTACCTTTCTCCTTTCTGAACCCTGTCTGATTCTCTGGTACCATCCTCTTCTCTTGTACTTCCTTTTCTAGCCTCTCCTCTAGGACTATCGTATATATTTTGTACAATGTATTCAGCAAGGTCACACCTCTATAACATTCCACTGTTCTTCCATCACCTTTCTTTTTTATGGGCACCACTACACCTGTTTTCCATTCTTCTGCCATCCTTCCCCATTCCATACCCCGTTGCATATTTTCCACACTTCTCTCCTTATGTTCTCTCCTCCATATCTCCAAATCTCATTTCCCATCTCGTCTTCTCCTGCTGCTTTCCCATCTTTCAATCTTCTTATGACTCTCTCTATCTCCTCCATTCCTATCTCTTCCTCTCCCGTCCCTCTTCCCCTTCTCTTGCCTCCCCCTTCTATCTTGGTTTCCACTCCACCCAGTAAACCCATAAAATACTCCTTCCATGTTTCCATTTCTATCTCCTTCATCATTCCTCCTCCCTTTCCGCCTCTCATTTTCCTTAGAAACTCCCAAACCTTTCCTTCTGTGTTTGCTTTCCCTGCTTCGATTAATATCCTTTCTCTTTCTTGCTCTTTTTTCTCTTCACATAGCTTCTTGTACTTGTTTTTTGTACTTCTGTATCTCTCTCCTTCTTCTTTCCCTTCCTTCCATCTCCTTAATACCCTTCTTAGTTCCTTCTTTCCTTCCATGCACTCATTATCCCACCATCCTCTCTTTTTCTTCTCTTTCTTGCTCTCGGTGCTTCTTACTTCTTCTATTACTTTCTTGATCTTCTTTTCTAGCTCTCCTAATCTCTCTCCTATCTCTCCCCCTGTTATTTCAATTTCTTCTGTTTGCCTTCTGAATTTTTCTTTTTCCTCTCTCCCCCATTCCACCTTCTTCATTCCCTTCTTTCTCTTCTTTCTTCCCTCACCGTCTCCTGATTTCCGACCTTTCTTCATCGTTACCACTACCGGTAAGTGGTCCGATTCTACTCTTTCTTCTACTACCATGCTTTCTATCCCATCCCTCGAAGTTTTGTCGCCTATTACATAGTCTATCACCGTTCTTCCTCTGTGCCCTATATACGTATATTCTCCTCTCTCGTCTCCTTCTATCCCTCCATTCATTATTTCCAATCCTAATTCTCCTAGCGTCTTTATAAGCTTCCTACCTTCCCCATTTACTTTTGCATCTCTTGACTCCCTACTTCCTTCCCCGTCATCTTCTTCCTGTTTTATTTCTCCTCCTTCCTTGCCTGTCCTTGCATTAAAGTCTCCTCCTACAATTATTTTCTCCTCTCTTCCTGTGTCCCACCAGTCCCTTATTGCTTTCATTTTCCGTTCTATATCCTTATTTACATATACCCCTAGTATCTTCCATTCCTCCTCTTCTATCCTTATCCTTCCTTCTATTATTCCTTCTATTTCTTTTTTTTCTCCCCCGTCCTTCTGTCCGCTCATTATTTCCTTTCTTATTCCCATCACCATTCCTCCTTTCGCTCTTCCTATTTTACTATCCCTGACCGCCCATTGCTTTTTCCATACGTATCCTTGCGGTAATTTTCTTTCCACTTTTTCCCACATCCTTTCTTCCACCCATGTCTCTAATAGCACCATCGCATCCCATCGTTCTAGATCCCTCCAGAATCCTTCATCTTTCCCTAACATTCCTGCTATATTCCAAAAACCAATTTTCGTCTTTTCTCCTTCCCTTCCTTTTTCCTCCTTCCCTCTCTCTATTACCCTCTCTCCTTTTTTCCTTTCCCTTACCTCTCTCTCACCTTCTCCCTCTCCCCCCACTCGTTTCCCTCACCGTCTTTCAGTATTTCCGCTTTTTCATCCCATTTCCACATCTTTCCTTCTGCCCACATCTTCATATATCCTATTTTAACCCTTCTCCCTTTTCCTCTCTCCATCTCCATTATCTGCTTTATCCTCCATTGTATATTTCTTTCTTCCCATGTGAGGTCATCCTCTATTCTTTCTCGTCTCCCTGCTAATTTCTTCTTTTCCTTCAATACTCTTTTTTTCTGTTCCATTGTTGCCATCTTTACCACTACCCATTCTCCTTTTTCCTTTCCCTTTCTCCCCCTTCTCACTACTTCTTCAACCTCAAGTTTTTCTCCTATCTTTTCCAATATTTTTTGTACTTCTTCCTGCACATCGCCTCCTTCTTTTATCTCTAACCCTTTTATTATTATGTTTTTCCTCCTTATCTCTCTATCCTTTCTTTCCCACTTCCTCTCTATTTCCATCAGTCTTCTCTCCATCTCTCCTCTCTCTCTTCCTCCCTGTTCTCTTCCTCTCCTCTCTACTATTTCTTCCAGTCTTTTGTCTATTTTGTCTTCTATCTTCCCCTCCATCTCTATCTTCTTCACTCTCTCTTCTATCTCTCTTAACGCTTCCCTGTCCCTCTCCCTTTCCTTCTCCCACTCTTCTTTCATTTCCTTCATCTGTCTCATTATGCCCGTCAGCTCTTTCCACCCTTTTGCTATTTCACTCATCTGCTTTCTTGTTCCTTCTAAAGCTTCATTTATTTCATCTTTTAATATCTCCCTAATGTTCTGTAAATCTACTATTTTTCCTTGCCTGGCCTCTTCTTTCGTTTTCTCTGGCGATCTATCTGTCTTTTTGCTTTTTCTAAAAGGGCTTTTTTCCTTTTCTTCTTTTTCCTCACTCTCTCTCTCCTTTCTCTTCTTATCTAGCCATTTCTCTATTTTCTCCACTTCAGATAGGCTGTTAGACCTGACTCTTTCCTTATCTCCTATTTTTATTAGCTTCCTTGTCTTCTCTCTTCCTTGCTCATTATCTTCCTTTCTACTCATTTCTTTTCTTCTCTTCTCGTCTACCTTCTTTACCTGCCTTCTTGTCCTGTCTCTGAGCTTCTTTCTTTTCCTGCACGATGGCGCTCGCCCCTTTTCCTCCTTTTTCTCTGTTCACCTTTTTCTTGTCTTCCTAACCTCACTTTCTTCTCCTACTCTCTTTTCTTCCACCTTTGCTCTCCTCACCTTCTTTTCTTCTTCCCACTTCTCCTCCGTTCTCCTCCACCTACTGATCTCACTCCCTCCACTTTCCCCTTAACTTTCACTCTTTGCTATCTCCTCTTTCTCTGCTCTCACACTATTCTCACTTTCCTCTATCGAACCGGAAACGGAACTGGATAGAGAATAGGATAGGATAGGATAGAGGACAGGATAGGATAGAGGATAGGATAGGATAGAGGGTAGGGTAGAATGTGGATAGGATACAGTATAGGATAGGATAGAGGATAGAATAGGATAGAGAATAGGAGAGGATAGAGGATAGGATAGGATAAAGGATAGGATTGGATAGAGGGTAGGATAGGATAGTGGATAGGATAGGATAGATGATAGTATAGAGGATAGAATAGAGTAATGGATGGGATAGAGAATATTTTAGGATAGAGGATAGGATAGGATAGAGGATAGGATAGAGGATAGGATAGAGGATACGATAGGATAGAGGATAGGATAGGATAGAGGATAGGATAGGGTAGAGGATAGGATAGGATAGGATAGAGGATAGGATAGCATAGAGGATAGGATAGGATAGAGGATAGGATAGGATAGAGGATAGGATAGGATAGAGTATAGGATAGGATAGAGGATAGGATAGGATAGAGGACAGTATAGGATACAGGATAGGATACGATAGAGGATAGGATAGGATAGAGGATAGGATAGGATAGAGGATAGGATGGGATAGAGGATAGGATAGGATAGAGAATAGGATAGGATAGAGGATAGGATAGGGTAGAGGATAGGATAGGATAGGATAGAGGATAGGATAGCATAGAGGATAGGATAGCATAGAGGATAGGATAGGATAGAGGATAGGATAGGATAGAGGATAGGATAGGATAGGATAGAGGATAGGATAGGATAGAGGATAGTATAGGATACAGGATAGGATACGATAGAGGATAGGATAGGATAGAGGATAGGATAGGATAGAGGAAAGCATAGGATAGAGGATAGGATAGGATAGAGGATAGGATAGAGGATAGGATAGAGGATACGATAGGATAGAGGATAGGATAGGATAGAGGATAGGATAGGATAGAGGATAGGATAGGATAGAGGATAGGATAGGATACAGGATAGGATAGGATAGAGGATTGGATAGGATAGAGGATAGGATAGGATAGAGGGTAGGATAGGATAGAGGATAGGATAGGATAGAGTATAGGATAGAAGATAGGATAGGATAGAGGATAGGATAGGATAGAGGATAGGATAGGATAGAGGATAGGATAGGATAGGGGATAGGATAGGATAGAGGATAGGATAGGATAGAGGATAAGGTAGGATAGAGGATAGGATAGGATAGAGGATACGATAGGATAGAGGATAGGATAGGATAGAGGATAGGATTGGATAGAGGATAGGATAGGATAGAAGATAGGATAGGATAGAGGATAGGATAGGATAGAGGATAGGATAGAAGATAGGATAGGATAGAGGATAGGATAGGATAGAGGATAGGATAGGATAGAGGATAGGATAGGATAGAGGATAGAATGGGATAGAGGATAGGATAGGATAGAGGATAGGATAGGATAGAGGAGAGGATAGGATAGAGGAGAGGATAGGATGGAGGATAGGATAGGATAGAGCATATGATAGGGTAGAGGATAGGATAGGATAGATGATAGGATAGGATAGAGGATAGGATAGGATAGAGGATAGGATAGGATAGAAGATAGGATAGGATAGAGGATAGGATAGGATAGAGGATAGGATAGGTAAGAGGACAGGATTGGATAGAGGATAGGATAGGATAGAAGATAGGATAGGATAGAGGATAGGATAGGATTGAGGATAGGATAGAAGATAGGATAGGATAGAGGATAGGATAGGATAGAGGATAGGATAGGATAGAGGATAGGATAGAGGATAGGATAGGATAGAGGATAGGATAGGATAGGGGATAGGATAGAGGATAGGATAGGATAGGGGATAGGATAGGATAGAGGATAGGATAGGATAGAGGATAAGGTAGGATAGAGGATAGGATAGGATAGAGGATACGTTAGGATAGAGGATAGGATAGGATAGAGGATAGGATTGGATAGAGGATAGGATAGGATAGAAGATAGGATAGGATAGAGGATAGGATAGGATAGAGGATAGGATAGAAGATAGGATAGGATAGAGGATAGGATAGGATAGAGGATAGGATAGAAGATAGGATAGGATAGAGGATAGGATAGGATAGAGGATAGGATAGGATAGAGGATAGGATAGGATAGAGGATAGGATAGGATAGAGGATAGAATGGGATAGAGGATAGGATAGGATAGAGGATAGGATAGGATAGAGGAGAGGATAGGATAGAGGAGAGGATAGGATAGAGGATAGGTTAGGATAGAGGATATGATAGGGTAGAGGATAGGATAGGATAGGATAGGATAGGATAGGATAGAGGGTAGGATAGGATAGAGGATAGGATACGATAGAGGATAGGATAGGATAGAGGATAGGATAGGATAGAGGATAGGATAGGATACAGGATAGGATAGGATAGAGGATTGGATAGGATATAGGATAGGATAGGATAGAGGATAGGATAGGATAGAGGATAAGGTAGGATAGAGGATAGGATAGGATAGAGGATACGATAGGATAGAGGATAGGATAGGTAAGAGGATAGGATTGGATAGAGGATAGGATAGGATAGAAGATAGGATAGGATAGAGGATAGGATAGGATAGAGGATAGGATAGAAGATAGGATAGGATAGAGGATAGGATAGGATAGAGGATAGGATAGGATAGAGGATAGGATAGAGGATAGGATAGGATAGAGGATAGGATAGGATAGGGGATAGGATAGGATAGAGGATAGGATAGGATAGAGGATAAGGTAGGATAGAGGATAGGATAGGATAGAGGATACGATAGGATAGAGGATAGGATAGGATAGAGGATAGGATTGGATAGAGGATAGGATAGGATAGAAGATAGGATAGGATAGAGGATAGGATAGGATAGAGGATAGGATAGAAGATAGGATAGGATAGAGGATAGGATAGGATAGAGGATAGGATAGAAGATAGGATAGGATAGAGGATAGGATAGGATAGAGGATAGGATAGGATAGAGGATAGGATAGGATAGAGGATAGGATAGGATAGAGGATAGAATGGGATAGAGGATAGGATAGGATAGAGGATAGGATAGGATAGAGGAGAGGATAGGATAGAGGAGAGGATAGGATAGAGGATAGGTTAGGATAGAGGATATGATAGGGTAGAGGATAGGATAGGATAGATGATAGGATAGGATAGAGGATAGGATAGGATAGAGGATAGGATAGGATAGAAGATAGGATAGGATAGAGGATAGGATAGGATAGAGGATAGGATAGGATAGAGGATAGGATACGATAGAGGATAATATAGAAGATAGGATAGGATAGAGGATAGAGGATAGGATAGAGGATAGGATAGGATACAGAATAGGATAGAGGAATGGATAGGATAGAGGATAGAGGATAGGATAGGATAGAGGAAAGCATAGGATAGAGGATAGGATCGGATAGAGGATAGGATAGGATAGAGGATACGATAGGATAGAGAATAGGATAGGATAGGATAGAGGACAGGATAGGATAGAGGATAGGATAGGATAGAGGGTAGGGTAGAATGTGGATAGGATACAGGATAGGATAGGATAGAGGATAGAATAGGATAGAGAATAGGAGAGGATAGAGGATAGGATAGGATAAAGGATAGGATTGGATAGAGGGTAGGATAGGATAGTGGATAGGATAGGATAGATGATAGTATAGAGGATAGAATAGAGTAATGGATGGGATAGAGAATATTATAGGATAGAGGATAGGATAGGATAGAGGATAGGATAGAGGATAGGATAGAGGATACGATAGGATAGAGGATAGGATAGGATAGAGGATAGGATAGGGTAGAGGATAGGATAGGATAGGATAGAGGATAGGATAGCATAGAGGATAGGATAGGATAGAGGATAGGATAGGATAGAGGATAGGATAGGATAGAGTATAGGATAGGATAGAGGATAGGATAGGATAGAGGACAGTATAGGATACAGGATAGGATACGATAGAGGATAGGATAGGATAGAGGATAGGATAGGATAGAGGATAGGATGGGATAGAGGATAGGATAGGATAGAGAATAGGATAGGATAGAGGATAGGATAGGGTAGAGGATAGGATAGGATAGGATAGAGGATAGGATAGCATAGAGGATAGGATAGCATAGAGGATAGGATAGGATAGAGGATAGGATAGGATAGAGGATAGGATAGGTTAGGATAGAGGATAGGATAGGATAGAGGATAGTATAGGATACAGGATAGGATACGATAGAGGATAGGATAGGATAGAGGATAGGATAGGATAGAGGAAAGCATAGGATAGAGGATAGGATAGGATAGAGGATAGGATAGGATAGAGGATAGGATAGGATAGAGGATAGGATACGATAGAGGATAATATAGAAGATAGGATAGGATAGAGGATAGAGGATAGGATAGAGGATAGGATAGGATACAGAATAGGATAGAGGAATGGATAGGATAGAGGATAGAGGATAGGATAGGATAGAGGAAAGCATAGGATAGAGGATAGGATCGGATAGAGGATAGGATAGGATAGAGGATACGATAGGATAGAGAATAGGATAGGATAGGATAGAGGACAGGATAGGATAGAGGATAGGATAGGATAGAGGGTAGGGTAGAATGTGGATAGGATACAGGATAGGATAGGATAGAGGATAGAATAGGATAGAGAATAGGAGAGGATAGAGGATAGGATAGGATAAAGGATAGGATTGGATAGAGGGTAGGATAGGATAGTGGATAGGATAGGATAGATGATAGTATAGAGGATAGAATAGAGTAATGGATGGGATAGAGAATATTATAGGATAGAGGATAGGATAGGATAGAGGATAGGATAGAGGATAGGATAGAGGATACGATAGGATAGAGGATAGGATAGGATAGAGGATAGGATAGGGTAGAGGATAGGATAGGATAGGATAGAGGATAGGATAGCATAGAGGATAGGATAGGATAGAGGATAGGATAGGATAGAGGATAGGATAGGATAGAGTATAGGATAGGATAGAGGATAGGATAGGATAGAGGACAGTATAGGATACAGGATAGGATACGATAGAGGATAGGATAGGATAGAGGATAGGATAGGATAGAGGATAGGATGGGATAGAGGATAGGATAGGATAGAGAATAGGATAGGATAGAGGATAGGATAGGGTAGAGGATAGGATAGGATAGGATAGAGGATAGGATAGCATAGAGGATAGGATAGCATAGAGGATAGGATAGGATAGAGGATAGGATAGGATAGAGGATAGGATAGGTTAGGATAGAGGATAGGATAGGATAGAGGATAGTATAGGATACAGGATAGGATACGATAGAGGATAGGATAGGATAGAGGATAGGATAGGATAGAGGAAAGCATAGGATAGAGGATAGGATAGGATAGAGGATAGGATAGAGGATAGGATAGAGGATACGATAGGATAGAGGATAGGATAGGATAGAGGATAGGATAGGATAGAGGATAGGATAGGATAGAGGATAGGATAGGATACAGGATAGGATAGGATAGAGGATTGGATAGGATAGAGGATAGGATAGGATAGAGGATAGGATAGGATAGAGGATAGGATAGGATAGAGTATAGGATAGAAGATAGGATAGGATAGAGGATAGGATAGGATAGAGGATAGGATAGGATAGAGGATAGGATAGGATAGGGGATAGGATAGGATAGAGGATAGGATAGGATAGAGGATAAGGTAGGATAGAGGATAGGATAGGATAGAGGATACGATAGGATAGAGGATAGGATAGGATAGAGGATAGGATTGGATAGAGGATAGGATAGGATAGAAGATAGGATAGGATAGAGGATAGGATAGGATAGAGGATAGGATAGGATAGGATTGAGGATAGGATAGAGGATAGGATAGGATAGAGGATAGGATAGGGTAGAGGATAGGATAGGATAGGATAGAGGATAGGATAGGATAGTGGATAGCATAGGATAGAGGATAGGATAGGATAGGATAGGATAGGATAGAGGATAGGATAGGATAGGATAGGATAGGATAGGATAGAGGATAGGATAGGATAGAGGATAGGATACGATAGAGGATAGGATAGGATAGAGGATAGGATAGGATAGAGGATAGGATAGGATACAGGATAGGATAGTATAGAGGATAGGATTGGATAGAGGATAGGATAGGATAGAAGATAGGATAGGATAGAGGATAGGATAGGATAGAGGATAGGATAGAAGATAGGATAGGATAGAGGATAGGATAGGATAGAGGATAGGATAGAAGATAGGATAGGATAGAGGATAGGATAGGATAGAGGATAGGATAGGATAGAGGATAGGATAGGATAGAGGATAGAATGGGATAGAGGATAGGATAGGATAGAGGATAGGATAGGATAGAGGAGAGGATAGGATAGAGGAGAGGATAGGATGGAGGATAGGATAGGATAGAGCATATGATAGGGTAGAGGATAGGATAGGATAGATGATAGGATAGGATAGAGGATAGGATAGGATAGAGGATAGGATAGGATAGAAGATAGGATAGGATAGAGGATAGGATAGGATAGAGGATAGGATAGGTAAGAGGACAGGATTGGATAGAGGATAGGATAGGATAGAAGATAGGATAGGATAGAGGATAGGATAGGATAGAGGATAGGATAGAAGATAGGATAGGATAGAGGATAGGATAGGATAGAGGATAGGATAGGATAGAGGATAGGATAGAGGATAGGATAGGATAGAGGATAGGATAGGATAGGGGATAGGATAGGATAGAGGATAGGATAGGATAGAGGATAAGGTAGGATAGAGGATAGGATAGGATAGAGGATACGTTAGGATAGAGGATAGGATAGGATAGAGGATAGGATTGGATAGAGGATAGGATAGGATAGAAGATAGGATAGGATAGAGGATAGGATAGGATAGAGGATAGGATAGAAGATAGGATAGGATAGAGGATAGGATAGGATAGAGGATAGGATAGAAGATAGGATAGGATAGAGGATAGGATAGGATAGAGGATAGGATAGGATAGAGGATAGGATAGGATAGAGGATAGGATAGGATAGAGGATAGAATGGGATAGAGGATAGGATAGGATAGAGGATAGGATAGGATAGAGGAGAGGATAGGATAGAGGAGAGGATAGGATAGAGGATAGGTTAGGATAGAGGATATGATAGGGTAGAGGATAGGATAGGATAGGATAGGATAGGATAGGATAGAGGGTAGGATAGGATAGAGGATAGGATACGATAGAGGATAGGATAGGATAGAGGATAGGATAGGATAGAGGATAGGATAGGATACAGGATAGGATAGGATAGAGGATTGGATAGGATATAGGATAGGATAGGATAGAGGATAGGATAGGATAGAGGATAAGGTAGGATAGAGGATAGGATAGGATAGAGGATACGATAGGATAGAGGATAGGATAGGTAAGAGGATAGGATTGGATAGAGGATAGGATAGGATAGAAGATAGGATAGGATAGAGGATAGGATAGGATAGAGGATAGGATAGAAGATAGGATAGGATAGAGGATAGGATAGGATAGAGGATAGGATAGGATAGAGGATAGGATAGAGGATAGGATAGGATAGAGGATAGGATAGGATAGGGGATAGGATAGGATAGAGGATAGGATAGGATAGAGGATAAGGTAGGATAGAGGATAGGATAGGATAGAGGATACGATAGGATAGAGGATAGGATAGGATAGAGGATAGGATTGGATAGAGGATAGGATAGGATAGAAGATAGGATAGGATAGAGGATAGGATAGGATAGAGGATAGGATAGAAGATAGGATAGGATAGAGGATAGGATAGGATAGAGGATAGGATAGAAGATAGGATAGGATAGAGGATAGGATAGGATAGAGGATAGGATAGGATAGAGGATAGGATAGGATAGAGGATAGGATAGGATAGAGGATAGAATGGGATAGAGGATAGGATAGGATAGAGGATAGGATAGGATAGAGGAGAGGATAGGATAGAGGAGAGGATAGGATAGAGGATAGGTTAGGATAGAGGATATGATAGGGTAGAGGATAGGATAGGATAGATGATAGGATAGGATAGAGGATAGGATAGGATAGAGGATAGGATAGGATAGAAGATAGGATAGGATAGAGGATAGGATAGGATAGAGGATAGGATAGGATAGAGGATAGGATACGATAGAGGATAATATAGAAGATAGGATAGGATAGAGGATAGAGGATAGGATAGAGGATAGGATAGGATACAGAATAGGATAGAGGAATGGATAGGATAGAGGATAGAGGATAGGATAGGATAGAGGAAAGCATAGGATAGAGGATAGGATCGGATAGAGGATAGGATAGGATAGAGGATAGGATAGGATAGAGAATAGGATAGGATAGGATAGAGGACAGGATAGGATAGAGGATAGGATAGGATAGAGGGTAGGGTAGAATGTGGATAGGATACAGGATAGGATAGGATAGAGGATAGAATAGGATAGAGAATAGGAGAGGATAGAGGATAGGATAGGATAAAGGATAGGATTGGATAGAGGGTAGGATAGGATAGTGGATAGGATAGGATAGATGATAGTATAGAGGATAGAATAGAGTAATGGATGGGATAGAGAATATTATAGGATAGAGGATAGGATAGGATAGAGGATAGGATAGAGGATAGGATAGAGGATACGATAGGATAGAGGATAGGATAGGATAGAGGATAGGATAGGGTAGAGGATAGGATAGGATAGGATAGAGGATAGGATAGCATAGAGGATAGGATAGGATAGAGGATAGGATAGGATAGAGGATAGGATAGGATAGAGTATAGGATAGGATAGAGGATAGGATAGGATAGAGGACAGTATAGGATACAGGATAGGATACGATAGAGGATAGGATAGGATAGAGGATAGGATAGGATAGAGGATAGGATGGGATAGAGGATAGGATAGGATAGAGAATAGGATAGGATAGAGGATAGGATAGGGTAGAGGATAGGATAGGATAGGATAGAGGATAGGATAGCATAGAGGATAGGATAGCATAGAGGATAGGATAGGATAGAGGATAGGATAGGATAGAGGATAGGATAGGTTAGGATAGAGGATAGGATAGGATAGAGGATAGTATAGGATACAGGATAGGATACGATAGAGGATAGGATAGGATAGAGGATAGGATAGGATAGAGGAAAGCATAGGATAGAGGATAGGATAGGATAGAGGATAGGATAGAGGATAGGATAGGATAGAGGATAGGATAGGATAGAGGATAGGATAGGATAGAGGATAGGATAGGATACAGGATAGGATAGGATAGAGGATTGGATAGGATAGAGGATAGGATAGGATAGAGGATAGGATAGGATAGAGGATAGGATAGGATAGAGTATAGGATAGAAGATAGGATAGGATAGAGGATAGGATAGGATAGAGGATAGGATAGGATAGAGGATAGGATAGGATAGGGGATAGGATAGGATAGAGGATAGGATAGGATAGAGGATAAGGTAGGATAGAGGATAGGATAGGATAGAGGATACGATAGGATAGAGGATAGGATAGGATAGAGGATAGGATTGGATAGAGGATAGGATAGGATAGAAGATAGGATAGGATAGAGGATAGGATAGGATAGAGGATAGGATAGGATAGGATTGAGGATAGGATAGAGGATAGGATAGGATAGAGGATAGGATAGGGTAGAGGATAGGATAGGATAGGATAGAGGATAGGATAGGATAGTGGATAGCATAGGATAGAGGATAGGATAGGATAGGATAGGATAGGATAGAGGATAGGATAGGATAGGATAGGATAGGATAGGATAGAGGATAGGATAGGATAGAGGATAGGATACGATAGAGGATAGGATAGGATAGAGGATAGGATAGGATAGAGGATAGGATAGGATACAGGATAGGATAGGATAGAGGATTGGATAGGATATAGGATAGTATAGGATAGAGGATAGGATAGGATAGAGGATAAGGTAGGATAGAGGATAGGATAGGATAGAGGATACGATAGGATAGAGGATAGGATAGGTAAGAGGATAGGATTGGATAGAGGATAGGATAGGATAGAAGATAGGATAGGATAGAGGATAGGATAGGATAGAGGATAGGATAGAAGATAGGATAGGATAGAGGATAGGATAGGATAGAGGATAGGATAGGATACAGGATAGGATAGAGGATAGGATAGGATAGAGGATAGGATAGGATAGGGGATAGGATAGGATAGAGGATAGGATAGGATAGAGGATAAGGTAGGATAGAGGATAGGATAGGATAGAGGATACGATAGGATAGAGGATAGGATAGGATAGAGGATAGGATTGGATAGAGGATAGGATAGGATAGAAGATAGGATAGGATAGAGGATAGGATAGGATAGAGGATAGGATAGAAGATAGGATAGGATAGAGGATAGGATAGGATAGAGGATAGGATAGAAGATAGGATAGGATAGAGGATAGGATAGGATAGAGGATAGGATAGGATAGAAGATAGGATAGGATAGAGGATAGGATAGGATAGAGGATAGGATAGGATAGAGGATAGGATACGATAGAGGATAATATAGAAGATAGGATAGGATAGAGGATAGAGGATAGGATAGAGGATAGGATAGGATACAGTATAGGATAGAGGAATGGATAGGATAGAGGATAGAGGATAGGATAGGATAGAGGAAAGCATAGGATAGAGGATAGGATCGGATAGAGGATAGGATAGGATAGAGGATAGGATAGGATAGAGAGTAGGATAGGATAGGATAGAGGACAGGATAGGATAGAGGATAGGATAGGATAGAGGGTAGGGTAGAATGTGGATAGGATACAGGATAGGATAGGATAGAGGATAGTATAGAGGATAGAATAGAGTAATGGATGGGATAGAGAATATTATAGGATAGAGGATAGGATAGGATAGAGGATAGGATAGAGGATAGGATAGAGGATACGATAGGATAGGGGATAGGATAGGATAGAGGATAGGATAGGATAGAGGATAAGGTAGGATAGAGGATAGGATAGGATAGAGGATACGATAGGATAGAGGATAGGATAGGATAGAGGATAGGATAGGATAGAGGATAGGATAGGATAGAGGATAGGATAGGATAGGATTGAGGATAGGATAGAGGATAGGATAGGATAGAGGATAGGATAGGGTAGAGGATAGGATAGGATAGGATAGAGGATAGGATAGGATAGTGGATAGCATAGGATAGAGGATAGGATAGGATAGGATAGGATAGGATAGAGGATAGGATAGGATAGGATAGGATAGGATAGGATAGAGGATAGGATAGGATAGAGGATAGGATACGATAGAGGATAGGATAGGATAGAGGATAGGATAGGATAGAGGATAGGATAGGATACAGGATAGGATAGGATAGAGGATTGGATAGGATATAGGATAGTATAGGATAGAGGATAGGATAGGATAGAGGATAAGGTAGGATAGAGGATAGGATAGGATAGAGGATACGATAGGATAGAGGATAGGATAGGTAAGAGGATAGGATTGGATAGAGGATAGGATAGGATAGAAGATAGGATAGGATAGAGGATAGGATAGGATAGAGGATAGGATAGAAGATAGGATAGGATAGAGGATAGGATAGGATAGAGGATAGGATAGGATACAGGATAGGATAGAGGATAGGATAGGATAGAGGATAGGATAGGATAGGGGATAGGATAGGATAGAGGATAGGATAGGATAGAGGATAAGGTAGGATAGAGGATAGGATAGGATAGAGGATACGATAGGATAGAGGATAGGATAGGATAGAGGATAGGATTGGATAGAGGATAGGATAGGATAGAAGATAGGATAGGATAGAGGATAGGATAGGATAGAGGATAGGATAGAAGATAGGATAGGATAGAGGATAGGATAGGATAGAGGATAGGATAGAAGATAGGATAGGATAGAGGATAGGATAGGATAGAGGATAGGATAGGATAGAGGATAGGATAGGATAGAGGATAGGATAGGATAGAGGATAGAATGGGATAGAGGATAGGATAGGATAGAGGAAAGCATAGGATAGAGGATAGGATCGGATAGAGGATAGGATAGCATAGAGGATAGGATAGGATATAGGATAGGATAGGATAGAGGATAGGATAGGATAGAGTATAGGATAGGATAGAGGATAGGATAGGATAGAGGACAGTATAGGATACAGGATAGGATACGATAGAGGATAGGATAGGATAGAGGATAGGATAGGATAGAGGATAGGATGGGATAGAGGATAGGATAGGATAGAGAATAGGATAGGATAGAGGATAGGATAGGGTAGAGGATAGGATAGGATAGGATAGAGGATAGGATAGCATAGAGGATAGGATAGCATAGAGGATAGGATAGGATAGAGGATAGGATAGGATAGAGGATAGGATAGGATAGGATAGAGGATAGGATAGGATAGAGGATAGTATAGGATACAGGATAGGATACGATAGAGGATAGGATAGGATAGAGGATAGGATAGGATAGAGGAAAGCATAGGATAGGATACAGTATAGGATAGAGGAATGGATAGGATAGAGGATAGAGGATAGGATAGGATAGAGGAAAGCATAGGATAGAGGATAGGATCGGATAGAGGATAGGATAGCATAGAGGATAGGATAGGATATAGGATAGGATAGGATAGAGGATAGGATAGGATAGAGTATAGGATAGGATAGAGGATAGGATAGGATAGAGGACAGTATAGGATACAGGATAGGATACGATAGAGGATAGGATAGGATAGAGGATAGGATAGGATAGAGGATAGGATGGGATAGAGGATAGGATAGGATAGAGAATAGGATAGGATAGAGGATAGGATAGGGTAGAGGATAGGATAGGATAGGATAGAGGATAGGATAGCATAGAGGATAGGATAGCATAGAGGATAGGATAGGATAGAGGATAGGATAGGATAGAGGATAGGATAGGATAGGATAGAGGATAGGATAGGATAGAGGATAGTATAGGATACAGGATAGGATACGATAGAGGATAGGATAGGATAGAGGATAGGATAGGATAGAGGAAAGCATAGGATAGAGGATAGGATAGGATGGAGGATAGGATAGAGGATAGGATAGAGGATACGATAGGATAGAGGATAGGATAGGATAGAGGATAGGATAGGATAGAGGATAGGATAGGATAGAGGATAGGATAGGATAGAGGATAGGATAGGATAGAGGATAGGATAGGATACAGGATAGGATAGGATAGAGGATTGGATAGGATAGAGGATAGGATAGGATAGAGGATAGGATAGGATAGAGGATAGGATAGGATAGAGTATAGGATAGGATAGAAGATAGGATAGGATAGAGGATAGGATAGGATAGAGGATAGGATACGATAGAGGATAATGTAGAAGATAGGATAGGATAGAGGATAGGATAGGATAGAGGATAGAATGGGATAGAGGATAGGATAGGATAGAGGATAGGATAGGATAGAGGAGAGGATAGGATAGAGGAGAGGATAGGATGGAGGATAGGATAGGATAGAGCATATGATAGGGTAGAGGATAGGATAGGATAGATGATAGGATAGGATAGAGGATAGGATAGGATAGAGGATAGGATAGGATAGAAGATAGGATAGGATAGAGGATAGGATAGGATAGAGGATAGGATACGATAGAGGATAATGTAGAAGATAGGATAGGATAGAGGATAGGATAGGATAGAGGATAGGATAGGATAGAGGATAGGATAGGGTAGAGGATAGGATAGGATAGGATTGAGGATAGGATAGAGGATAGGATAGGATAGAGGATAGGATAGGGTAGAGGATAGGATAGGATAGGATAGAGGATAGGATAGCATAGAGGATAGGATAGGATAGAGGATAGGATAGGATAGAGGATAGGATAGGATAGAGTATAGGATAGGATAGAGGATAGGATAGGATAGAGGACAGTATAGGATACAGGATAGGATACGATAGAGGATAGGATAGGATAGAGGATAGGATAGGATAGAGGATAGGATGGGATAGAGGATAGGATAGGATAGAGAATAGGATAGGATAGAGGATAGGATAGGGTAGAGGATAGGATAGGATAGGATAGAGGATAGGATAGCATAGAGGATAGGATAGCATAGAGGATAGGATAGGATAGAGGATAGGATAGGATAGAGGATAGGATAGGATAGAGGATAGTATAGGATACAGGATAGGATACGATAGAGGATAGGATAGGATAGAGGATAGGATAGGATAGAGGAAAGCATAGGATAGAGGATAGGATAGGATAGAGGATAGGATGGAGGATAGGATAGAGGATACGATAGGATAGAGGATAGGATAGGATAGAGGATAGGATAGGATAGAGGATAGGATAGGATAGAGGATAGGATAGGATACAGGATAGGATAGGATAGAGGATTGGATAGGATAGAGGATAGGATAGGATAGAGGATAGGATAGGATAGAGGATAGGATAGGATAGAGTATAGGATAGAAGATAGGATAGGATAGAGGATAGGATAGGATAGAGGATAGGATAGGATAGAGGATAGGATAGGATAGGGGATAGGATAGGATAGAGGATAGGATAGGATAGAGGATAAGGTAGGATAGAGGATAGGATAGGATAGAGGATACGATAGGATAGAGGATAGGATAGGATAGAGGATAGGATTGGATAGAGGATAGGATAGGATAGAAGATAGGATAGGATAGAGGATAGGATAGGATAGAGGATAGGATAGGATAGGATTGAGGATAGTATAGAGGATAGGATAGGATAGAGGATAGGATAGGGTAGAGGATAGGATAGGATAGGATAGAGGATAGGATAGGATAGTGGATAGCATAGGATAGAGGATAGGATAGGATAGGATAGGATAGGATAGAGGATAGGATAGGATAGGATAGGATAGGATAGGATAGAGGATAGGATAGGATAGAGGATAGGATACGATAGAGGATAGGATAGGATAGAGGATAGGATAGGATAGAGGATAGGATAGGATACAGGATAGGATAGGATAGAGGATTGGATAGGATATAGGATAGTATAGGATAGAGGATAGGATAGGATAGAGGATAAGGTAGGATAGAGGATAGGATAGGATAGAGGATACGATAGGATAGAGGATAGGATAGGTAAGAGGATAGGATTGGATAGAGGATAGGATAGGATAGAAGATAGGATAGGATAGAGGATAGGATAGGATAGAGGATAGGATAGAAGATAGGATAGGATAGAGGATAGGATAGGATAGAGGATAGGATAGGATACAGGATAGGATAGAGGATAGGATAGGATAGAGGATAGGATAGGATAGGGGATAGGATAGGATAGAGGATAGGATAGGATAGAGGATAAGGTAGGATAGAGGATAGGATAGGATAGAGGATACGATAGGATAGAGGATAGGATAGGATAGAGGATAGGATTGGATAGAGGATAGGATAGGATAGAAGATAGGATAGGATAGAGGATAGGATAGGATAGAGGATAGGATAGAAGATAGGATAGGATAGAGGATAGGATAGGATAGAGGATAGGATAGGATAGAGGATAGGATAGGATAGAGGATAGGATAGGATAGAGGATAGAATGGGATAGAGGATAGGATAGGATAGAGGAAAGCATAGGATAGAGGATAGGATCGGATAGAGGATAGGATAGCATAGAGGATAGGATAGGATATAGGATAGGATAGGATAGAGGATAGGATAGGATAGAGTATAGGATAGGATAGAGGATAGGATAGGATAGAGGACAGTATAGGATACAGGATAGGATACGATAGAGGATAGGATAGGATAGAGGATAGGATAGGATAGAGGATAGGATGGGATAGAGGATAGGATAGGATAGAGAATAGGATAGGATAGAGGATAGGATAGGGTAGAGGATAGGATAGGATAGGATAGAGGATAGGATAGCATAGAGGATAGGATAGCATAGAGGATAGGATAGGATAGAGGATAGGATAGGATAGAGGATAGGATAGGATAGGATAGAGGATAGGATAGGATAGAGGATAGTATAGGATACAGGATAGGATACGATAGAGGATAGGATAGGATAGAGGATAGGATAGGATAGAGGAAAGCATAGGATAGGATACAGTATAGGATAGAGGAATGGATAGGATAGAGGATAGAGGATAGGATAGGATAGAGGAAAGCATAGGATAGAGGATAGGATCGGATAGAGGATAGGATAGCATAGAGGATAGGATAGGATATAGGATAGGATAGGATAGAGGATAGGATAGGATAGAGTATAGGATAGGATAGAGGATAGGATAGGATAGAGGACAGTATAGGATACAGGATAGGATACGATAGAGGATAGGATAGGATAGAGGATAGGATAGGATAGAGGATAGGATGGGATAGAGGATAGGATAGGATAGAGAATAGGATAGGATAGAGGATAGGATAGGGTAGAGGATAGGATAGGATAGGATAGAGGATAGGATAGCATAGAGGATAGGATAGCATAGAGGATAGGATAGGATAGAGGATAGGATAGGATAGAGGATAGGATAGGATAGGATAGAGGATAGGATAGGATAGAGGATAGTATAGGATACAGGATAGGATACGATAGAGGATAGGATAGGATAGAGGATAGGATAGGATAGAGGAAAGCATAGGATAGAGGATAGGATAGGATAGAGGATAGGATAGAGGATAGGATAGAGGATACGATAGGATAGAGGATAGGATAGGATAGAGGATAGGATGGGATAGAGGATAGGATAGGATAGAGGATAGAATGGGATAGAGGATAGGATAGGATAGAGGATAGGATAGGATAGAGGAGAGGATAGGATAGAGGAGAGGATAGGATAGATGATAGGATAGGATAGAGGATATGATAGGGTAGAGGATAGGATAGGATAGATGATAGGATAGGATAGAGGATAGGATAGGATAGAGGATAGGATAGGATAGAAGATAGGATAGGATAGAGGATAGGATAGGATAGAGGATAGGATAGGATAGAGGATAGGATACGATAGAGGATAATATAGAAGATAGGATAGGATAGAGGATAGAGGATAGGATAGAGGATAGGATAGGATACAGTATAGGATAGAGGAATGGATAGGATAGAGGATAGAGGATAGGATAGGATAGAGGAAAGCATAGGATAGAGGATAGGATCGGATAGAGGATAGGATAGGATAGAGGATAGGATAGGATAGAGAGTAGGATAGGATAGGATAGAGGACAGGATAGGATAGAGGATAGGATAGGATAGAGGGTAGGGTAGAATGTGGATAGGATACAGGATAGGATAGGATAGAGGATAGAATAGGATAGAGAATAGGAGAGGATAGAGGATAGGATAGGATAAAGGATAGGATTGGATAGAGGGTAGGATAGGATAGTGGATACGATAGCATAGAGGATAGGATAGGATAGAGGATAGGATAGGATAGAGGATAGGATAGGATAGAGTATAGGATAGGATAGAGGATAGGATAGGATAGAGGACAGTATAGGATACAGGATAGGATACGATAGAGGATAGGATAGGATAGAGGATAGGATAGGATAGAGGATAGGATGGGATAGAGGATAGGATAGGATAGAGAATAGGATAGGATAGAGGATAGGATAGGGTAGAGGATAGGATAGGATAGGATAGAGGATAGGATAGCATAGAGGATAGGATAGGATAGAGGGTAGGGTAGAATTTGGATAGGATACAGGATAGGATAGGATAGAGGATTGGATAGGATAGAGGACAGGATAGGATAGAGGATAGGATAGGATAGAGGATAGGATAGGATAGAGTATAGGATAGGATAGAGGATAGGATAGGATAGAGGACAGTATAGGATACAGGATAGGATACGATAGAGGATAGGATAGGATAGAGGATAGGATAGGATAGAGGATAGGATAGAAGATAGGATAGGATAGAGGATAGGATAGGATAGAGGATAGGATAGGATAGAGGATAGGATAGGATAGAGGATAGGATAGGATAGAGGATAGGATAGGATAGAGGATAGAATGGGATAGAGGATAGGATAGGATAGAGGATAGGATAGGATAGAGGAGAGGATAGGATAGGGGATAGGATAGGATAGAGGATAGGATAGGATAGAGGATAAGGTAGGATAGAGGATAGGATAGGATAGAGGATACGATAGGATAGAGGATAGGATAGGATAGAGGATAGGATTGGATAGAGGATAGGATAGGATAGAAGATAGGATAGGATAGAGGATAGGATAGGATAGAGGATAGGATAGAAGATAGGATAGGATAGAGGATAGGATAGGATAGAGGATAGGATAGAAGATAGGATAGGATAGAGGATAGGATAGGATAGAGGATAGGATAGGATAGAGGATAGGATAGGATAGAGGATAGGATAGGATAGAGGATAGAATGGGATAGAGGATAGGATAGGATAGAGGATAGGATAGGATAGAGGAGAGGATAGGATAGAGGAGAGGATAGGATAGAGGATAGGTTAGGATAGAGGATATGATAGGGTAGAGGATAGGATAGGATAGATGATAGGATAGGATAGAGGATAGGATAGGATAGAGGATAGGATAGGATAGAAGATAGGATAGGATAGAGGATAGGATAGGATAGAGGATAGGATAGGATAGAGGATAGGATACGATAGAGGATAATATAGAAGATAGGATAGGATAGAGGATAGAGGATAGGATAGAGGATAGGATAGGATACAGAATAGGATAGAGGAATGGATAGGATAGAGGATAGAGGATAGGATAGGATAGAGGAAAGCATAGGATAGAGGATAGGATCGGATAGAGGATAGGATAGGATAGAGGATAGGATAGGATAGAGAATAGGATAGGATAGGATAGAGGACAGGATAGGATAGAGGATAGGATAGGATAGAGGGTAGGGTAGAATGTGGATAGGATACAGGATAGGATAGGATAGAGGATAGAATAGGATAGAGAATAGGAGAGGATAGAGGATAGGATAGGATAAAGGATAGGATTGGATAGAGGGTAGGATAGGATAGTGGATAGGATAGGATAGATGATAGTATAGAGGATAGAATAGAGTAATGGATGGGATAGAGAATATTATAGGATAGAGGATAGGATAGGATAGAGGATAGGATAGAGGATAGGATAGAGGATACGATAGGATAGAGGATAGGATAGGATAGAGGATAGGATAGGGTAGAGGATAGGATAGGATAGGATAGAGGATAGGATAGCATAGGGGATAGGATAGGATAGAGGATAGGATAGGATAGAGGATAGGATAGGATAGAGGATAGGATAGGATAGAGGGCAGTATAGGATACAGGATAGGATACGATAGAGGATAGGATAGGATAGAGGATAGGATAGGATAGAGGATAGGATGGGATAGAGGATAGGATAGGATAGAGAATAGGATAGGATAGAGGATAGGATAGGGTAGAGGATAGGATAGGATAGGATAGAGGATAGGATAGCATAGAGGATAGGATAGCATAGAGGATAGGATAGGATAGAGGATAGGATAGGATAGAGGATAGGATAGGATAGGATAGAGGATAGGATAGGATAGAGGATAGTATAGGATACAGGATAGGATACGATAGAGGATAGGATAGGATAGAGGATAGGATAGGATAGAGGAAAGCATAGGATAGAGGATAGGATAGGATAGAGGATAGGATAGAGGATAGGATAGAGGATACGATAGGATAGAGGATAGGATAGGATAGAGGATAGGATAGGATAGAGGATAGGATAGGATAGAGGATAGGATAGGATACAGGATAGGATAGGATAGAGGATTGGATAGGATAGAGGATAGGATAGGATAGGATAGAGGATAGGATAGGATAGTGGATAGCATAGGATAGAGGATAGGATAGGATAGGATAGGATAGGATAGAGGATAGGATAGGATAGGATAGGATAGGATAGGATAGAGGATAGGATAGGATAGAGGATAGGATACGATAGAGGATAGGATAGGATAGAGGATAGGATAGGATAGAGGATAGGATAGGATACAGGATAGGATAGGATAGAGGATTGGATAGGATATAGGATAGTATAGGATAGAGGATAGGATAGGATAGAGGATAAGGTAGGATAGAGGATAGGATAGGATAGAGGATACGATAGGATAGAGGATAGGATAGGTAAGAGGATAGGATTGGATAGAGGATAGGATAGGATAGAAGATAGGATAGGATAGAGGATAGGATAGGATAGAGGATAGGATAGAAGATAGGATAGGATAGAGGATAGGATAGGATAGAGGATAGGATAGGATACAGGATAGGATAGAGGATAGGATAGGATAGAGGATAGGATAGGATAGGGGATAGGATAGGATAGAGGATAGGATAGCATAGAGGATAGGATAGCATAGAGGATAGGATAGGATAGAGGATAGGATAGGATAGAGGATAGGATAGGATAGGATAGAGGATAGGATAGGATAGAGGATAGTATAGGATACAGGATAGGATACGATAGAGGATAGGATAGGATAGAGGATAGGATAGGATAGAGGAAAGCATAGGATAGGATACAGTATAGGATAGAGGAATGGATAGGATAGAGGATAGAGGATAGGATAGGATAGAGGAAAGCATAGGATAGAGGATAGGATCGGATAGAGGATAGGATAGCATAGAGGATAGGATAGGATATAGGATAGGATAGGATAGAGGATAGGATAGGATAGAGTATAGGATAGGATAGAGGATAGGATAGGATAGAGGACAGTATAGGATACAGGATAGGATACGATAGAGGATAGGATAGGATAGAGGATAGGATAGGATAGAGGATAGGATGGGATAGAGGATAGGATAGGATAGAGAATAGGATAGGATAGAGGATAGGATAGGGTAGAGGATAGGATAGGATAGGATAGAGGATAGGATAGCATAGAGGATAGGATAGCATAGAGGATAGGATAGGATAGAGGATAGGATAGGATAGAGGATAGGATAGGATAGGATAGAGGATAGGATAGGATAGAGGATAGTATAGGATACAGGATAGGATACGATAGAGGATAGGATAGGATAGAGGATAGGATAGGATAGAGGAAAGCATAGGATAGAGGATAGGATAGGATAGAGGATAGGATAGAGGATAGGATAGAGGATACGATAGGATAGAGGATAGGATAGGATAGAGGATAGGATGGGATAGAGGATAGGATAGGATAGAGGATAGAATGGGATAGAGGATAGGATAGGATAGAGGATAGGATAGGATAGAGGAGAGGATAGGATAGAGGAGAGGATAGGATAGATGATAGGATAGGATAGAGGATATGATAGGGTAGAGGATAGGATAGGATAGATGATAGGATAGGATAGAGGATAGGATAGGATAGAGGATAGGATAGGATAGAAGATAGGATAGGATAGAGGATAGGATAGGATAGAGGATAGGATAGGATAGAGGATAGGATACGATAGAGGATAATATAGAAGATAGGATAGGATAGAGGATAGAGGATAGGATAGAGGATAGGATAGGATACAGTATAGGATAGAGGAATGGATAGGATAGAGGATAGAGGATAGGATAGGATAGAGGAAAGCATAGGATAGAGGATAGGATCGGATAGAGGATAGGATAGGATAGAGGATAGGATAGGATAGAGAGTAGGATAGGATAGGATAGAGGACAGGATAGGATAGAGGATAGGATAGGATAGAGGGTAGGGTAGAATGTGGATAGGATACAGGATAGGATAGGATAGAGGATAGAATAGGATAGAGAATAGGAGAGGATAGAGGATAGGATAGGATAAAGGATAGGATTGGATAGAGGGTAGGATAGGATAGTGGATACGATAGCATAGAGGATAGGATAGGATAGAGGATAGGATAGGATAGAGGATAGGATAGGATAGAGTATAGGATAGGATAGAGGATAGGATAGGATAGAGGACAGTATAGGATACAGGATAGGATACGATAGAGGATAGGATAGGATAGAGGATAGGATAGGATAGAGGATAGGATGGGATAGAGGATAGGATAGGATAGAGAATAGGATAGGATAGAGGATAGGATAGGGTAGAGGATAGGATAGGATAGGATAGAGGATAGGATAGCATAGAGGATAGGATAGGATAGAGGGTAGGGTAGAATTTGGATAGGATACAGGATAGGATAGGATAGAGGATTGGATAGGATAGAGGACAGGATAGGATAGAGGATAGGATAGGATAGAGGATAGGATAGGATAGAGTATAGGATAGGATAGAGGATAGGATAGGATAGAGGACAGTATAGGATACAGGATAGGATACGATAGAGGATAGGATAGGATAGAGGATAGGATAGGATAGAGGATAGGATAGAAGATAGGATAGGATAGAGGATAGGATAGGATAGAGGATAGGATAGGATAGAGGATAGGATAGGATAGAGGATAGGATAGGATAGAGGATAGGATAGGATAGAGGATAGAATGGGATAGAGGATAGGATAGGATAGAGGATAGGATAGGATAGAGGAGAGGATAGGATAGGGGATAGGATAGGATAGAGGATAGGATAGGATAGAGGATAAGGTAGGATAGAGGATAGGATAGGATAGAGGATACGATAGGATAGAGGATAGGATAGGATAGAGGATAGGATTGGATAGAGGATAGGATAGGATAGAAGATAGGATAGGATAGAGGATAGGATAGGATAGAGGATAGGATAGAAGATAGGATAGGATAGAGGATAGGATAGGATAGAGGATAGGATAGAAGATAGGATAGGATAGAGGATAGGATAGGATAGAGGATAGGATAGGATAGAGGATAGGATAGGATAGAGGATAGGATAGGATAGAGGATAGAATGGGATAGAGGATAGGATAGGATAGAGGATAGGATAGGATAGAGGAGAGGATAGGATAGAGGAGAGGATAGGATAGAGGATAGGTTAGGATAGAGGATATGATAGGGTAGAGGATAGGATAGGATAGATGATAGGATAGGATAGAGGATAGGATAGGATAGAGGATAGGATAGGATAGAAGATAGGATAGGATAGAGGATAGGATAGGATAGAGGATAGGATAGGATAGAGGATAGGATACGATAGAGGATAATATAGAAGATAGGATAGGATAGAGGATAGAGGATAGGATAGAGGATAGGATAGGATACAGAATAGGATAGAGGAATGGATAGGATAGAGGATAGAGGATAGGATAGGATAGAGGAAAGCATAGGATAGAGGATAGGATCGGATAGAGGATAGGATAGGATAGAGGATAGGATAGGATAGAGAATAGGATAGGATAGGATAGAGGACAGGATAGGATAGAGGATAGGATAGGATAGAGGGTAGGGTAGAATGTGGATAGGATACAGGATAGGATAGGATAGAGGATAGAATAGGATAGAGAATAGGAGAGGATAGAGGATAGGATAGGATAAAGGATAGGATTGGATAGAGGGTAGGATAGGATAGTGGATAGGATAGGATAGATGATAGTATAGAGGATAGAATAGAGTAATGGATGGGATAGAGAATATTATAGGATAGAGGATAGGATAGGATAGAGGATAGGATAGAGGATAGGATAGAGGATACGATAGGATAGAGGATAGGATAGGATAGAGGATAGGATAGGGTAGAGGATAGAATGGGATAGAGGATAGGATAGGATAGAGGATAGGATAGGATAGAGGAGAGGATAGGATAGAGGAGAGGATAGGATAGATGATAGGATAGGATAGAGGATATGATAGGGTAGAGGATAGGATAGGATAGATGATAGGATAGGATAGAGGATAGGATAGGATAGAGGATAGGATAGGATAGAAGATAGGATAGGGTAGAGGATAGGATAGGATAGGATAGAGGATAGGATAGCATAGAGGATAGGATAGCATAGAGGATAGGATAGGATAGAGGATAGGATAGGATAGAGGATAGGATAGGATAGGATAGAGGATAGGATAGGATAGAGGATAGTATAGGATACAGGATAGGATACGATAGAGGATAGGATAGGATAGAGGATAGGATAGGATAGAGGAAAGCATAGGATAGAGGATAGGATAGGATAGAGGATAGGATAGAGGATAGGATAGAGGATACGATAGGATAGAGGATAGGATAGGATAGAGGATAGGATGGGATAGAGGATAGGATAGGATAGAGGATAGAATGGGATAGAGGATAGGATAGGATAGAGGATAGGATAGGATAGAGGAGAGGATAGGATAGAGGAGAGGATAGGATAGATGATAGGATAGGATAGAGGATATGATAGGGTAGAGGATAGGATAGGATAGATGATAGGATAGGATAGAGGATAGGATAGGATAGAGGATAGGATAGGATAGAAGATAGGATAGGATAGAGGATAGGATAGGATAGAGGATAGGATAGGATAGAGGATAGGATACGATAGAGGATAATATAGAAGATAGGATAGGATAGAGGATAGAGGATAGGATAGAGGATAGGATAGGATACAGTATAGGATAGAGGAATGGATAGGATAGAGGATAGAGGATAGGATAGGATAGAGGAAAGCATAGGATAGAGGATAGGATCGGATAGAGGATAGGATAGGATAGAGGATAGGATAGGATAGAGAGTAGGATAGGATAGGATAGAGGACAGGATAGGATAGAGGATAGGATAGGATAGAGGGTAGGGTAGAATGTGGATAGGATACAGGATAGGATAGGATAGAGGATAGAATAGGATAGAGAATAGGAGAGGATAGAGGATAGGATAGGATAAAGGATAGGATTGGATAGAGGGTAGGATAGGATAGTGGATACGATAGCATAGAGGATAGGATAGGATAGAGGATAGGATAGGATAGAGGATAGGATAGGATAGAGTATAGGATAGGATAGAGGATAGGATAGGATAGAGGACAGTATAGGATACAGGATAGGATACGATAGAGGATAGGATAGGATAGAGGATAGGATAGGATAGAGGATAGGATGGGATAGAGGATAGGATAGGATAGAGAATAGGATAGGATAGAGGATAGGATAGGGTAGAGGATAGGATAGGATAGGATAGAGGATAGGATAGCATAGAGGATAGGATAGGATAGAGGGTAGGGTAGAATTTGGATAGGATACAGGATAGGATAGGATAGAGGATTGGATAGGATAGAGGACAGGATAGGATAGAGGATAGGATAGGATAGAGGATAGGATAGGATAGAGTATAGGATAGGATAGAGGATAGGATAGGATAGAGGACAGTATAGGATACAGGATAGGATACGATAGAGGATAGGATAGGATAGAGGATAGGATAGGATAGAGGATAGGATAGAAGATAGGATAGGATAGAGGATAGGATAGGATAGAGGATAGGATAGGATAGAGGATAGGATAGGATAGAGGATAGGATAGGATAGAGGATAGGATAGGATAGAGGATAGAATGGGATAGAGGATAGGATAGGATAGAGGATAGGATAGGATAGAGGAGAGGATAGGATAGGGGATAGGATAGGATAGAGGATAGGATAGGATAGAGGATAAGGTAGGATAGAGGATAGGATAGGATAGAGGATACGATAGGATAGAGGATAGGATAGGATAGAGGATAGGATTGGATAGAGGATAGGATAGGATAGAAGATAGGATAGGATAGAGGATAGGATAGGATAGAGGATAGGATAGAAGATAGGATAGGATAGAGGATAGGATAGGATAGAGGATAGGATAGAAGATAGGATAGGATAGAGGATAGGATAGGATAGAGGATAGGATAGGATAGAGGATAGGATAGGATAGAGGATAGGATAGGATAGAGGATAGAATGGGATAGAGGATAGGATAGGATAGAGGATAGGATAGGATAGAGGAGAGGATAGGATAGAGGAGAGGATAGGATAGAGGATAGGTTAGGATAGAGGATATGATAGGGTAGAGGATAGGATAGGATAGATGATAGGATAGGATAGAGGATAGGATAGGATAGAGGATAGGATAGGATAGAAGATAGGATAGGATAGAGGATAGGATAGGATAGAGGATAGGATAGGATAGAGGATAGGATACGATAGAGGATAATATAGAAGATAGGATAGGATAGAGGATAGAGGATAGGATAGAGGATAGGATAGGATACAGAATAGGATAGAGGAATGGATAGGATAGAGGATAGAGGATAGGATAGGATAGAGGAAAGCATAGGATAGAGGATAGGATCGGATAGAGGATAGGATAGGATAGAGGATAGGATAGGATAGAGAATAGGATAGGATAGGATAGAGGACAGGATAGGATAGAGGATAGGATAGGATAGAGGGTAGGGTAGAATGTGGATAGGATACAGGATAGGATAGGATAGAGGATAGAATAGGATAGAGAATAGGAGAGGATAGAGGATAGGATAGGATAAAGGATAGGATTGGATAGAGGGTAGGATAGGATAGTGGATAGGATAGGATAGATGATAGTATAGAGGATAGAATAGAGTAATGGATGGGATAGAGAATATTATAGGATAGAGGATAGGATAGGATAGAGGATAGGATAGAGGATAGGATAGAGGATACGATAGGATAGAGGATAGGATAGGATAGAGGATAGGATAGGGTAGAGGATAGGATAGGATAGGATAGAGGATAGGATAGCATAGGGGATAGGATAGGATAGAGGATAGGATAGGATAGAGGATAGGATAGGATAGAGGATAGGATAGGATAGAGGGCAGTATAGGATACAGGATAGGATACGATAGAGGATAGGATAGGATAGAGGATAGGATAGGATAGAGGATAGGATGGGATAGAGGATAGGATAGGATAGAGAATAGGATAGGATAGAGGATAGGATAGGGTAGAGGATAGGATAGGATAGGATAGAGGATAGGATAGCATAGAGGATAGGATAGCATAGAGGATAGGATAGGATAGAGGATAGGATAGGATAGAGGATAGGATAGGATAGGATAGAGGATAGGATAGGATAGAGGATAGTATAGGATACAGGATAGGATACGATAGAGGATAGGATAGGATAGAGGATAGGATAGGATAGAGGAAAGCATAGGATAGAGGATAGGATAGGATAGAGGATAGGATAGAGGATAGGATAGAGGATACGATAGGATAGAGGATAGGATAGGATAGAGGATAGGATAGGATAGAGGATAGGATAGGATAGAGGATAGGATAGGATACAGGATAGGATAGGATAGAGGATTGGATAGGATAGAGGATAGGATAGGATAGAGGATAGGATAGGATAGAGGATAGGATAGGATAGAGTATAGGATAGAAGATAGGATAGGATAGAGGATAGGATAGGATAGAGGATAGGATAGGATAGAGGATAGGATAGGATAGGGGATAGGATAGGATAGAGGATAGGATAGGATAGAGGATAAGGTAGGATAGAGGATAGGATAGGATAGAGGATACGATAGGATAGAGGATAGGATAGGATAGAGGATAGGATTGGATAGAGGATAGGATAGGATAGAAGATAGGATAGGATAGAGGATAGGATAGGATAGAGGATAGGATAGAAGATAGGATAGGATAGAGGATAGGATAGGATAGAGGATAGGATAGGATAGAGGATAGGATAGGATAGAGGATAGAATGGGATAGAGGATAGGATAGGATAGAGGATAGGATAGGATAGAGGAGAGGATAGGATAGAGGAGAGGATAGGATGGAGGATAGGATAGGATAGAGCATATGATAGGGTAGAGGATAGGATAGGATAGATGATAGGATAGGATAGAGGATAGGATAGGATAGAGGATAGGATAGGATAGAAGATAGGATAGGATAGAGGATAGGATAGGATAGAGGATAGGATACGATAGAGGATAATGTAGAAGATAGGATAGGATAGAGGATAGGATAGGATAGAGGATAGGATAGGATAGAGGATAGGATAGGGTAGAGGATAGGATAGGATAGGATTGAGGATAGGATAGAGGATAGGATAGGATAGAGGATAGGATAGGGTAGAGGATAGGATAGGATAGGATAGAGGATAGGATAGGATAGTGGATAGCATAGGATAGAGGATAGGATAGGATAGGATAGGATAGGATAGAGGATAGGATAGGATAGGATAGGATAGGATAGGATAGAGGATAGGATAGGATAGAGGATAGGATACGATAGAGGATAGGATAGGATAGAGGATAGGATAGGATAGAGGATAGGATAGGATACAGGATAGGATAGGATAGAGGATTGGATAGGATATAGGATAGTATAGGATAGTGGATAGGATAGGATAGAGGATAAGGTAGGATAGAGGATAGGATAGGATAGAGGATACGATAGGATAGAGGATAGGATAGGTAAGAGGATAGGATTGGATAGAGGATAGGATAGGATAGAAGATAGGATAGGATAGAGGATAGGATAGGATAGAGGATAGGATAGAAGATAGGATAGGATAGAGGATAGGATAGGATAGAGGATAGGATTGGATAGAGGATAGGATAGGATAGAAGATAGGATAGGATAGAGGATAGGATAGGATAGAGGATAGGATAGAAGATAGGATAGGATAGAGGATAGGATAGGATAGAGGATAGGATAGGATAGAGGATAGGATAGGATAGAGGATAGAATGGGATAGAGGATAGGATAGGATAGAGGATAGGATAGGATAGAGGAGAGGATAGGATAGAGGAGAGGATAGGATGGAGGATAGGATAGAAGATAGGATAGGATAGAGGATAGGATAGGATAGAGGATAGGATAGAAGATAGGATAGGATAGAGGATAGGATAGGATAGAGGATAGGATAGGATAGAGGATAGGATAGGATAGAGGATAGGATAGGATAGAGGATAGAATGGGATAGAGGATAGGATAGGATAGAGGATAGGATAGGATAGAGGAGAGGATAGGATAGAGGAGAGGATAGGATAGATGATAGGATAGGATAGAGGATATGATAGGGTAGAGGATAGGATAGGATAGATGATAGGATAGGATAGAGGATAGGATAGGATAGAGGATAGAATGGGATAGAGGATAGGATAGGATAGAGGATAGGATAGGATAGAGGAGAGGATAGGATAGAGGAGAGGATAGGATGGAGGATAGGATAGAAGATAGGATAGGATAGAGGATAGGATAGGATAGAGGATAGGATAGAAGATAGGATAGGATAGAGGATAAGATAGGATAGAGGATAGGATAGGATAGAGGATAGGATAGGATAGAGGATAGGATAGGATAGAGGATAGAATGGGATAGAGGATAGGATAGGATAGAGGATAGGATAGGATAGAGGAGAGGATAGGATAGAGGAGAGGATAGGATAGATGATAGGATAGGATAGAGGATATGATAGGGTAGAGGATAGGATAGGATAGATGATAGGATAGGATAGAGGATAGGATAGGATAGAGGATAGGATAGGATAGAAGATAGGATAGGATAGAGGATAGGATAGGATAGAGGATAGGATAGGATAGAGGATAGGATACGATAGAGGATAATATAGAAGATAGGATAGGATAGAGGATAGAGGATAGGATAGAGGATAGGATAGGATACAGTATAGGATAGAGGAATGGATAGGATAGAGGATAGAGGATAGGATAGGATAGAGGAAAGCATAGGATAGAGGATAGGATCGGATAGAGGATAGGATAGGATAGAGGATAGGATAGGATAGAGAGTAGGATAGGATAGGATAGAGGACAGGATAGGATAGAGGATAGGATAGGATAGAGGGTAGGGTAGAATGTGGATAGGATACAGGATAGGATAGGATAGAGGATAGGATAGAGGGTAGGGTAGAATGTGGATAGGATACAGGATAGGATAGGATAGAGGATAGAATAGGATAGAGAATAGGAGAGGATAGAGGATAGGATAGGATAAAGGATAGGATTGGATAGAGGGTAGGATAGGATAGTGGATACGATAGCATAGAGGATAGGATAGGATAGAGGATAGGATAGGATAGAGGATAGGATAGGATAGAGTATAGGATAGGATAGAGGATAGGATAGGATAGAGGACAGTATAGGATACAGGATAGGATACGATAGAGGATAGGATAGGATAGAGGATAGGATAGGATAGAGGATAGGATGGGATAGAGGTTAGGATAGGATAGAGAATAGGATAGGATAGAGGATAGGATAGGGTAGAGGATAGGATAGGATAGGATAGAGGATAGGATAGCATAGAGGATAGGATAGGATAGAGGGTAGGGTAGAATTTGGATAGGATACAGGATAGGATAGGATAGAGGATTGGATAGGATAGAGGACAGGATAGGATAGAGGATAGGATAGGATAGAGGATAGGATAGGATAGAGTATAGGATAGGATAGAGGATAGGATAGGATAGAGGACAGTATAGGATACAGGATAGGATACGATAGAGGATAGGATAGGATAGAGGATAGGATAGGATAGAGGAGAGGATGGGATAGAGGATAGGATAGGATAGAGAATAGGATAGGATAGAGGATAGGATAGGATAGAGGGTAGGGTAGAATTTGGATAGGATACAGGATAGGATAGGATAGAGGATTGGATAGGATAGAGGACAGGATAGGATAGAGGATAGGATAGGATAGAGGATAAGGTAGGATAGAGGATAGGATAGGATAGAGGATACGATAGGATAGAGGATAGGATAGGATAGAGGATAGGATAGAGGATAGGATATGGTAGAGCATACGGTTATTATAGAGGATAGGATAGGATAGAGGATAGTATAAGATAGAGGATAGGATAGGATAGTGTATAGGATAGGATAGAGGATAGGATAGGATAGAGGATAGGATAGGATAGAGGATAGGATAGGATAGAGGATAGGATAGGATAGAGGATAGGATAGGATAGAGGATAGGATAGGATAGAGGATAGGATAGGATAGAGGATAGGATAGGATAGAGGATAGGATAGGATAGAGGATAGAATGGGATAGAGGATAGGATAGGATAGAGGATAGAATAGAGTAATGGATGGGATAGATAATATTATAGGATTGACGATAGGATAGGATAGAGGATAGGATAGAGGATAGGATAGAGGATACGATAGGATAGAGGATAGGATAGGATAGAGGATAGGATAGGATAGTGGATAGCATAGGATAGAGGATAGGATAGGATAGGATAGGATAGAGGATAGGATAGGATAGGATAGTATAGGATAGAGGATAGGATAGGATAGAGGATAGGATACGATAGAGGATAGGATAGGATAGAGGATAGGATAGGATAGAGGATAGGATAGGATACAGGATAGGATAGGATAGAGGATTGGATAGGATAGAGGATAGGATAGGATAGAGGATAGGATAGGGTAGAGGACAAGGTAGGATAGAGGATAGGATAGGATAGAGAATAGGATAGGATAGGATAGAGGACAGGATAGGATAGAGGATAGGATAGGATAGAGGGTAGGGTAGAATGTGGATAGGATACAGGATAGGATAGGATAGAGGATAGAATAGGATAGAGAATAGGAGAGGATAGAGGATAGGATAGGATAAAGGATAGGATTGGATAGAGGATAGGATAGGATAGTGGATAGGATAGGATAGATGATAGGATAGGATAGAAGATAGGATAGGATAGAGTATAGGATAGAGGATAGGATAGGATAGAGGATAGGATAGGATAGAGGATAGGATAGGATAGAGGATAGGATAGGATAGAGGATAGGATAGGATAGAGGATAGGATAGGATAGAGGATAGGATAGGATAGAGGATAGGATAGGATAGAGGATAGGATAGGGTAGAGGATAGGATAGGATAGGATAGAGGATAGGATAGGATAGAGGATAGGATAGGATAGAGGATAGGATAGGATAGGATAGAGGATAGGATAGGATAGAGGATTGGATAGGATAGAGGATAGGATAGGATAGAGGATAAGGTAGGATAGAGGATAGGATAGGATAGAGGATAGGATAGGATAGAGGATAGGATAGGGTAGAGGATAGGATAGGATAGGATAGAGGATAGGATAGGATAGAGGATAGGATAGGATAGAGGATAGGATAGGATAGAGGATAGGATAGGATAGAGGATAGGATAGGATAGAGGATAGGATAGGATAGAGGATAGGATAGGATAGAGGATAGGATAGGATAGAGGATAGGATAGGATAGAGGATAGGATAGGATAGAGGATAGGATAGGGTAGAGGATAGGATAGGATAGGATAGAGGATAGGATAGGATAGAGGATAGGATAGGATAGAGGATAGGATAGGATAGGATAGAGGATAGGATAGGATAGAGGATTGGATAGGATAGAGGATAGGATAGGATAGAGGATAAGGTAGGATAGAGGATAGGATAGGATAGAGGATAGGATAGGATAGAGGATAGGATAGAGGATAGGATAGGATAGAGGATAGGATAGGATAGAGGATAGGATAGGATAGAGGATAGGATAGGATAGAGGATAGGATAGGATAGAGGATAGGATAGGATAGAGGATAGGATAGGATAGAGGATAGGATAGGATAGAGGATAGGATAGGATAGAGGATAGGATAGGATAGAGAATAGGATAGGATAGAGGATAGGATAGGATAGAGGATAGGATAGGATAGAGGATATGATAGGATAGGATAGACGATAGGATAGGATAGAGGATAGCATAGGATAGAGGATAGGATAGGATAGAGGATAGCATAGGATAGAGGATAGGATAGGATAGAGGAGAGGATAGGATAGAGGATAGGATAGGATAGAGGATAGGATAGGATAGAGGATAGGATAGGGTAGAGGATAGGATAGGATAGGATAGAGGATAGGATAGGATAGAGGATAGGATAGGGTAGAGGATAGGATAGGATAGGATAGAGGATAGGATAGGATAGGATAGGATATAGGATAGGATAGGATAGGATAGGATAGGATAGGATAGGATAGAGGATAGGATAGGATAGAGGATAGGATAGAATAGAGGATAGGATAGGATAGAGGATAGGATAGGGTAGGATAGAGGGTAGGATAGGATAGAGGATAGGATAGGATAGAAGATTGGATAGGATAGATGATATTATAGGATAGAGGATAGGATAGGATTCAATTGAGGATAGCATATGATAGAGGATAGGATAGAGGATAGGATAGATGATAGGATAGGATAGAGGATAGGATAGGATAGAGGATACGATAGGATAGAGGATAGGATAGGTTAGATGATAGGATTGGATAGAGGATAGGATAGGATAGTAGATAGGATAGGATAGAGGATAGGATAGGATAGAGGATAGGATAGAAGATAGGATAGGATAGAGGATAGGATAGAATAGAGGATAGGATAGGATAGAGGATAGGATAGGGTAGGATAGAGGGTAGGATAGGATGGAGGATAGGATAGGATAGAAGATTGGATAGGATAGATGATATTATAGGATAGATGATAGGATAGGATACAATTGAGGATAGCATATGATAGAGGATAGGATAGAGGATAGGATAGATGATAGGATAGGATAGAGGATAGGATAGGATAGAGGATAGGATAGGATAGAGGATAGGATAGGATAGAGGAAAGGATAGGATAGAAGATAGGATAGGATAGAGGATAGGATAGGATAAAGGGTACGGTAGAATTTGGATAGGATACAGGATAGGATAGGATAGAGGATAGGATAGGATAGAGGATAGGATAGGATAGAGGATAGGATAGGATAGAGGATAGGATAGGATAGGATAGAGGATAGGATAGGATAGAGGATAGCATAGGATAGAGGATAGGATAGGATAGAGGAGAGGATAGGATAGAGGATAGGATAGGATAGAGGATAGGATAGGATAGAGGATAGCATGGGATAGAGGATAGGATAGGATAGAGGATATGATAGGGTAGAGGATAGGACAGGATAGATGATAGGATAGGATAGAGGATAGGATAGGATAGAGGATAGGATAGGATAGAGGATAGGATAGGATAGAGGATAGGATAGGATAGAGGATAGGATAGGATAGAGGATAGGATAGGATAGAGGATAGGATAGGATAGAGGATAGGATAGGATAGGATAGAGGATAGGATAGGATAGAGGATAGCATAGGATAGAGGATAGGATAGGATAGAGGAGAGGATAGGGTAGAGGATGGGATAGGATAGGATAGAGGATAGGATAGAGGATAGGATAGGATAGAGGATAGGATAGGATAGAGGATAGGATAGGGTAGAGGATAGGATAGGATAGGATAGAGGATAGGATAGAGGATAGGATAGGATAGAGGATAGGATAGGATAGAGGATAGGATAGGATAGAGGATAGGATAGGATAGAGGATAGGATAGGATAGAGGATAGGATAGGATAGAGGATAGGATAGGATAGAGGATAGGATTGGATAGAGGATAGGATAGGATAAGAGATAGGATAGGATAGAGGATAGGATAGGATAGAGGATAGGATAGAAGATAGGATAGGATAGAGGATAGGATAGGATAGAGGATAGGATAGGATAGAGGATAGGATAGGATAGAGGGTAGGGCAGAATTTGGATAGGATACAGGATAGGATAGGATAGAGGATAGGATAGGATAGAGGATAGGATAGAGGATAGGATAGGATAGAGGATAGGATAGGATAGGATAGAGGATAGGATAGGATAGGATAGAGGATAGGATAGGATAGAGGATAGGATAGGATAGGATAGAGGATAGGATAGGATAGGATAGAGGATAGGATAGGATAGAGGATAGGATAGGATAGAGGATAGGATAGGATAGAGGATAGGATAGAGGATAGGATAGGATAGAGGATAGGATAGGATAGAGGATAGGATAGGATAGAGGATAGGATAGGATAGAGGATAGGATAGGATAGAGGATAGGATAGGATAGAGGATAGGATAGGATAGAGGATAGGATAGGATAGAGGATAGGATAGGATAGAGGATAGGATAGGATAGAGGATAGGATAGGATAGAGGATAGGATAGGATAGAGGATAGGATAGGATAGAGGATAGGATAGGATAGAGGATAGGATAGGATAGAGGATAGGATAGGATAGGATAGAGGATAGGATAGGATAGAGGATAGCATAGGATAGAGGATAGGATAGGATAGAGGAGAGGATAGGGTAGAGGATGGGATAGGATAGGATAGAGGATAGGATAGAGGATAGGATAGGATAGAGGATAGGATAGGGTAGAGGATACGATAGGATAGGATAGGATAGAGGATAGGATAGGATAGTGGATAGCATAGGATAGAGGATAGGATAGGATAGAGGATAGGATAGAGGATAGGATAGAGGATACGATAGAGGATACGATAGGATAGAGGATAGGATAGAGGATAGGATAGGGTAGAGGATAGGATAGGATAGGATAGAGGATAGGATAGGATAGAGGATAGGATAGAGGATAGGATAGGATAGAGGATAGGATAGGATAAAGTATAGGATAGGATAGAGGATAGGATAGGATAGAGGATAGAATGGGATAGAGGATAGGATAGGATAGAGAATAGAATAGAGTAATGGATGGGATAGATAATATTATAGGATTGAGGATAGGATAGGATAGAGGATAGGATAGAGGATAGGATAGAGGATACGATAGGATAGAGGATAGGATAGGATAGAGGATAGGATAGGATAGAGGATAGGATAGGATAGAGGATAGGATAGGATAGAGGATAGAATGGGATAGAGGATAGGATAGGATAGAGAATAGAATAGAGTAATGGATGGGATAGATAATATTATAGGATTGAGGATAGGATAGGATAGAGGATAGGATAGAGGATAGGATAGAGGATACGATAGGATAGAGGATAGGATAGGATAGAGGATAGGATAATGTAGAGGATAGGATAGGATAGGATAGAGGATAGAGTAGGATAGAGGATAGGATAGGATAGAGGATAGGATTGGATAGAGGATAGGATAGGATAAAGATAGGATAGGATAGAGGATAGGATAGGATAGAGGATAGGATAGAAGATAGGATAGGATAGAGGATAGGATAGGATAGAGGATAGGATAGGATAGAGGATAGGATAGGATAGAGGATAGGATAGGATAGAGGGTAGGGTAGGATAGAGGATAGGATAGGATAGAAGATTGGATACGATAGATGATATTATAGGATAGAGGATAGGATAGGATACAATTGAGGATAGCATATGATAGAGGATAGGATAGAGGATAGGATAGATGATAGGATAGGATAGAGGATAGGATAGGATAGAGGATAGGATAGGATAGAGGATAGGATAGGATAGAGGAAAGGATAGGATAGAAGATAGGATAGGATAGAGGATAGGATAGGATAAAGGGTAGGGTAGAATTTGGATAGGATACAGGATAGGATAGGATAGAGGATAGGATAGGATAGAGGATAGGATAGGATAGAGGATAGGATAGGATAGAGGATAGGATAGGATAGAGGATAGGATAGGATAGGATAGAGGATAGGATAGGATAGAGGATAGCATAGGATAGAGGATAGGATAGGATAGAGGAGAGGATAGGATAGAGGATAGGATAGGATAGAGGATAGGATAGGATAGAGGATAGCATGGGATAGAGGATAGGATAGGATAGAGGATATGATAGGGTAGAGGATAGGACAGGATAGATGATAGGATAGGATAGAGGATAGGATAGGATAGAGGATAGGATAGGATAGAAGATAGGATAGGATAGAGGATAGGATAGGATAGAGGATAGGATAGGATAGAGGATAGGATAGGGTAGAGGATAGGATAGGATAGGATAGAGGATAGGATAGAGGATAGGATAGGATAGAGGATAGGATAGGATAGAGGATAGGATAGGATAGAGGATAGGATAGGATAGAGGATAGGATTGGATAGAGGATAGGATAGGATAAGAGATAGGATAGGATAGAGGATAGGATAGGATAGAGGATAGGATAGAAGATAGGATAGGATAGAGGATAGATAGGATAGAGGATAGATAGGATAGAGGATAGGTAGGATAGAGGGTAGGATAGGATAGAGGATAGGATAGGATAGAGGATAGAATGGGATAGAGGATAGGATAGGTAGAGAATAGAATAGAGTAATGGATGGGATAGATAATATTATAGGATTGAGGATAGGATAGGATAGAGGATAGGATAGAGGATAGGATAGAGGATACGATAGGGGATACGATAGGATAGAGGATAGGATAGAGGGATAGGATAGGGTAGAGGATAGGATAGGATAGGATAGAGGATAGGATAGGATAGAGGATAGGATAGAGGATAGGATAGGATAGAGGATAGGATAGAATAAAGTATAGGATAGGATAGAGGATAGGATAGGATAGAGGATAGAATGGGATAGAGGATAGGATAGGATAGAGAATAGAATAGAGTAATGGATGGGATAGATAATATTATAGGATTGAGGATAGGATAGGACTAGAGGATAGGATAGAGGATAGGATAGGATAGAGGATAGGATAGAGGATAGGATAGGATAGAGGATAGGATAGGATAGAGGAGAGGATAGGATAGAGGATAGGATAGGATAGAGGATAGGATAGGATAGAGGATAGGGATAGGTAGAGATAGGATAGGATAGGATAGAGGATAGGATAGGGTAGAGGATAGGATAGGATAGGATAGAGGATAGGATAGGATAGGATAGGATAGGATATAGGATAGGATAGGATAGGATAGGATAGGATAGAGGATAGGATAGGATAGAGGATAGGATAGAATAGAGGATAGGATAGGATAGAGGATAGGATAGGGTAGGATAGAGGGTAGGATAGGATAGAGGATAGGATAGGATAGAAGATTGGATAGGATAGATGATATTATAGGATAGGGGATAGGATAGGATTCAATTGAGGATAGCATATGATAGAGGATAGGATAGAGGATAGGATAGATGATAGGATAGGATAGAGGATAGGATAGGATAGAGGATACGATAGGATAGAGGATAGGATAGGTTAGATGATAGGATTGGATAGAGGATAGGATAGGATAGTAGATAGGATAGGATAGAGGATAGGATAGGATAGAGGATAGGATAGAAGATAGGATAGGATAGAGGATAGGATAGAATAGAGGATAGGATAGGATAGAGGATAGGATAGGGTAGGATAGAGGGTAGGATAGGATAGAGGATAGGATAGGATAGAAGATTGGATAGGATAGATGATATTATAGGATAGAGGATAGGATAGGATACAATTGAGGATAGCATATGATAGAGGATAGGATAGAGGATAGGATAGATGATAGGATAGGATAGAGGATAGGATAGGTTAGAGGATAGGATAGGATAGAGGATAGGATAGGATAGAGGAAAGGATAGGATAGAAGATAGGATAGGATAGAGCATAGGATAGGATAAAGGGTAGGGTAGAATTTGGATAGGATACAGGATAGGATAGGATAGAGGATAGGATAGGATAGAGGATAGGATAGGGTAGAGGATAGGATAGGATAGGATAGAGGATAGGATAGAGGATAGGATAGGATAGAGGATAGGATAGGATAGAGGATAGGATAGGATAGAGGATAGGATAGGATAGAGGATAGGATAGGATAGAGGATAGGATTGGATAGAGGATAGGATAGGATAAGAGATAGGATAGGATAGAGGATAGGATAGGATAGAGGATAGGATAGAAGATAGGATAGGATAGAGGATAGGATAGGATAGAGGATAGGATAGGATAGAGGATAGGATAGGATAGAGGGTAGGGTAGAATTTGGATAGGATACAGGATAGGATAGGATAGAGGATAGGATAGGATAGAGGATAGGATAGAGGATAGGATAGGATAGAGGATAGGATAGGATAGGATAGAGGATAGGATAGGATAGGATAGAGGATAGGATAGGATAGGATAGAGGATAGGATAGGATAGAGGATAGGATAGGATAGGATAGAGGATAGGATAGGATAGGATAGAGGATAGGATAGGATAGAGGATAGGATAGGATAGGATAGAGGATAGGATAGGATAGAGGATTTGATAGGATAGAGGATAGGATAGGATAGAGGATAAGGTAGGATAGAGGATAGGATAGGATAGAGGATAGGATAGGATAGAGGATAGGATAGAGGATAGGATAGGATAGAGGATAGGATAGGATAGAGGATAGGATAGGATAGAGGATAGGATAGGATAGAGGATAGGATAGGATAGAGGATAGGATAGGATAGAGGATAGGATAGGATAGAGGATAGGATAGGATAGAGGATAGGATAGGATAGAGGATAGGATAGGATAGAGGATAGGATAGGATAGAGGATAGGATAGGATAGAGGATAGGATAGGATAGAGGATAGGATAGGATAGAGGATAGGATAGGATAGAGGATAGGATAGGATAGAGGATAGGATAGGATAGGATAGAGGATAGGATAGGATAGAGGATAGCATAGGATAGAGGATAGGACAGGATAGAGGAGAGGATAGGGTAGAGGATCGGATAGGATAGGATAGAGGATAGGATAGAGGATAGGATAGGATAGAGGATAGGATAGGGTAGAGGATAGGATAGGATAGGATAGGATAGAGGATAGGATAGGATAGTGGATAGCATAGGATAGAGGATAGGATAGGATAGGATAGGATAGGATAGGATAGGATAGGATAGGATAGGATAGGGTACAGGATAGGATAGGATAGAGGATAGGATAGGATAGAGGATAGGATAGGATAGAGGATAGGATAGGATAGAGGATAGGATAGGATAGAGGATAGGATAGGATAGAGGATAGGATATGATAGAGGATAGGATAGGATAGAGGATAGGATAAGATAGAGGATAGGATAGGATAGTGTATAGGATAGGATAGAGGATAGGATAGGATAGAGGATAGGATAGGATAGAGGATAGGATAGGATAGAGGATAGGATAGGATAGAGGATAGGATAGGATAGAGGATAGAATGGGATAGAGGATAGGATAGGATAGAGAATAGAATAGAGTAATGGATGGGATAGATAATATTATAGGATTGAGGATAGGATAGGATAGAGGATAGGATAGAGGATAGGATAGAGGATACGATAGAGGATACGATAGGATAGAGGATAGGATAGAGGATAGGATAGGGTAGAGGATAGGATAGGATAGGATAGAGGATAGGATAGGATAGAGGATAGGATAGAGGATAGGATAGGATAGAGGATAGGATAGGATAAAGTATAGGATAGGATAGAGGATAGGATAGGATAGAGGATAGAATGGGATAGAGGATAGGATAGGATAGAGAATAGAATAGTGTAATGGATGGGATAGATAATATTATAGGATTGAGGATAGGATAGGATAGAGGATAGGATAGAGGATAGGATAGAGGATACGATAGGATAGAGGATAGGATAGGATAGAGGATAGGATAGGATAGAGGATAGGATAGGGTAGAGGATAGGATAGGATAGGATAGAGGATAGGATAGGGTAGAGGATAGGATAGGATAGGATAGAGGATAGGATAGGATAGGATAGGATAGGATATAGGATAGGATAGGATAGGATAGGATAGGATAGAGGATAGGATAGGATAGAGGATAGGATAGAATAGAGGATAGGATAGGATAGAGGATAGGATAGGGTAGGATAGAGGGTAGGATAGGATAGAGGATAGGATAGGATAGAAGATTGGATAGGATAGATGATATTATAGGATAGGGGATAGGATAGGATTCAATTGAGGATAGCATATGATAGAGGATAGGATAGAGGATAGGATAGATGATAGGATAGGATAGAGGATAGGATAGGATAGAGGATACGATAGGATAGAGGATAGGATAGGTTAGATGATAGGATTGGATAGAGGATAGGATAGGATAGTAGATAGGATAGGATAGAGGATAGGATAGGATAGAGGATAGGATAGAAGATAGGATAGGATAGAGGATAGGATAGAATAGAGGATAGGATAGGATAGAGGATAGGATAGGGTAGGATAGAGGGTAGGATAGGATAGAGGATAGGATAGGATAGAAGATTGGATAGGATAGATGATATTATAGGATAGAGGATAGGATAGGATACAATTGAGGATAGCATATGATAGAGGATAGGATAGAGGATAGGATAGATGATAGGATAGGATAGAGGATAGGATAGGTTAGAGGATAGGATAGGATAGAGGATAGGATAGGATAGAGGAAAGGATAGGATAGAAGATAGGATAGGATAGAGCATAGGATAGGATAAAGGGTAGGGTAGAATTTGGATAGGATACAGGATAGGATAGGATAGAGGATAGGATAGGATAGAGGATAGGATAGGGTAGAGGATAGGATAGGATAGGATAGAGGATAGGATAGAGGATAGGATAGGATAGAGGATAGGATAGGATAGAGGATAGGATAGGATAGAGGATAGGATAGGATAGAGGATAGGATAGGATAGAGGATAGGATTGGATAGAGGATAGGATAGGATAAGAGATAGGATAGGATAGAGGATAGGATAGGATAGAGGATAGGATAGAAGATAGGATAGGATAGAGGATAGGATAGGATAGAGGATAGGATAGGATAGAGGATAGGATAGGATAGAGGGTAGGGTAGAATTTGGATAGGATACAGGATAGGATAGGATAGAGGATAGGATAGGATAGAGGATAGGATAGAGGATAGGATAGGATAGAGGATAGGATAGGATAGGATAGAGGATAGGATAGGATAGGATAGAGGATAGGATAGGATAGGATAGAGGATAGGATAGGATAGAGGATAGGATAGGATAGGATAGAGGATAGGATAGGATAGGATAGAGGATAGGATAGGATAGAGGATAGGATAGGATAGGATAGAGGATAGGATAGGATAGAGGATTTGATAGGATAGAGGATAGGATAGGATAGAGGATAAGGTAGGATAGAGGATAGGATAGGATAGAGGATAGGATAGGATAGAGGATAGGATAGAGGATAGGATAGGATAGAGGATAGGATAGGATAGAGGATAGGATAGGATAGAGGATAGGATAGGATAGAGGATAGGATAGGATAGAGGATAGGATAGGATAGAGGATAGGATAGGATAGAGGATAGGATAGGATAGAGGATAGGATAGGATAGAGGATAGGATAGGATAGAGGATAGGATAGGATAGAGGATAGGATAGGATAGAGGATAGGATAGGATAGAGGATAGGATAGGATAGAGGATAGGATAGGATAGAGGATAGGATAGGATAGAGGATAGGATAGGATAGGATAGAGGATAGGATAGGATAGAGGATAGCATAGGATAGAGGATAGGACAGGATAGAGGAGAGGATAGGGTAGAGGATCGGATAGGATAGGATAGAGGATAGGATAGAGGATAGGATAGGATAGAGGATAGGATAGGGTAGAGGATAGGATAGGATAGGATAGGATAGAGGATAGGATAGGATAGTGGATAGCATAGGATAGAGGATAGGATAGGATAGGATAGGATAGGATAGGATAGGATAGGATAGGATAGGATAGGGTACAGGATAGGATAGGATAGAGGATAGGATAGGATAGAGGATAGGATAGGATAGAGGATAGGATAGGATAGAGGATAGGATAGGATAGAGGATAGGATAGGATAGAGGATAGGATATGATAGAGGATAGGATAGGATAGAGGATAGGATAAGATAGAGGATAGGATAGGATAGTGTATAGGATAGGATAGAGGATAGGATAGGATAGAGGATAGGATAGGATAGAGGATAGGATAGGATAGAGGATAGGATAGGATAGAGGATAGGATAGGATAGAGGATAGAATGGGATAGAGGATAGGATAGGATAGAGAATAGAATAGAGTAATGGATGGGATAGATAATATTATAGGATTGAGGATAGGATAGGATAGAGGATAGGATAGAGGATAGGATAGAGGATACGATAGAGGATACGATAGGATAGAGGATAGGATAGAGGATAGGATAGGGTAGAGGATAGGATAGGATAGGATAGAGGATAGGATAGGATAGAGGATAGGATAGAGGATAGGATAGGATAGAGGATAGGATAGGATAAAGTATAGGATAGGATAGAGGATAGGATAGGATAGAGGATAGAATGGGATAGAGGATAGGATAGGATAGAGAATAGAATAGAGTAATGGATGGGATAGATAATATTATAGGATTGAGGATAGGATAGGATAGAGGATAGGATAGAGGATAGGATAGAGGATACGATAGGATAGAGGATAGGATAGGATAGAGGATAGGATAGGATAGAGGATAGGATAGGATAGAGGATAGGATAGGATAGAGGATAGAATGGGATAGAGGATAGGATAGGATAGAGAATAGAATAGAGTAATGGATGGGATAGATAATATTATAGGATTGAGGATAGGATAGGATAGAGGATAGGATAGAGGATAGGATAGAGGATACGATAGGATAGAGGATAGGATAGGATAGAGGATAGGATAATGTAGAGGATAGGATAGGATAGGATAGAGGATAGAGTAGGATAGAGGATAGGATAGGATAGAGGATAGGATTGGATAGAGGATAGGATAGGATAAAAGATAGGATAGGATAGAGGATAGGATAGGATAGAGGATAGGATAGAAGATAGGATAGGATAGAGGATAGGATAGGATAGAGGATAGGATAGGATAGAGGATAGGATAGGATAGAGGGTAGGGTAGGATAGAGGATAGGATAGGATAGAAGATTGGATAGGATAGATGATATTATAGGATAGAGGATAGGATAGGATACAATTGAGGATAGCATATGATAGAGGATAGGATAGAGGATAGGATAGATGATAGGATAGGATAGAGGATAGGATAGGATAGAGGATAGGATAGGATAGAGGATAGGATAGGATAGAGGAAAGGATAGGATAGAAGATAGGATAGGATAGAGGATAGGATAGGATAAAGGGTAGGGTAGAATTTGGATAGGATACAGGATAGGATAGGATAGAGGATAGGATAGGATAGAGGATAGGATAGGATAGAGGATAGGATAGGATAGAGGATAGGATAGGATAGAGGATAGGATAGGATAGAGGATAGGATAGGATAGAGGATAGGATAGGATAGAGGATAGGATAGGATAGAGGAGAGGATAGGATAGAGGATAGGATAGGATAGAGGATAGGATAGGATAGAGGATAGCATGGGATAGAGGATAGGATAGGATAGAGGATATGATAGGGTAGAGGATAGGACAGGATAGATGATAGGATAGGATAGAGGATAGGATAGGATAGAGGATAGGATAGGATAGAAGATAGGATAGGATAGAGGATAGGATAGGATAGAGGATAGGATAGGATAGAGGATAGGATAGGGTAGAGGATAGGATAGGATAGGATAGAGGATAGGATAGAGGATAGGATAGAGGATAGGATAGGATAGAGGATAGGATAGGATAGAGGATAGGATAGGATAGAGGATAGGATAGGATAGAGGATAGGATTGGATAGAGGATAGGATAGGATAAGAGATAGGATAGGATAGAGGATAGGATAGGATAGAGGATAGGATAGAAGATAGGATAGGATAGAGGATAGGATAGGATAGAGGATAGGATAGGATAGAGGATAGGATAGGATAGAGGGTAGGATAGGATAGAGGATAGGATAGGATAGAGGATAGAATGGGATAGAGGATAGGATAGGATAGAGAATAGAATAGAGTAATGGATGGGATAGATAATATTATAGGATTGAGGATAGGATAGGATAGAGGATAGGATAGAGGATAGGATAGAGGATACGATAGGGGATACGATAGGATAGAGGATAGGATAGAGGATAGGATAGGGTAGAGGATAGGATAGGATAGGATAGAGGATAGGATAGGATAGAGGATAGGATAGAGGATAGGATAGGATAGAGGATAGGATAGGATAAAGTATAGGATAGGATAGAGGATAGGATAGGATAGAGGATAGAATGGGATAGAGGATAGGATAGGATAGAGAATAGAATAGAGTAATGGATGGGATAGATAATATTATAGGATTGAGGATAGGATAGGATAGAGGATAGGATAGAGGATAGGATAGGATAGAGGATAGGATAGAGGATAGGATAGGATAGAGGATAGGATAGGATAGAGGATAGGATAGGATAGGATAGAGGATAGGATAGGATAGAGGATTGGATAGGATAGAGGATAGGATAGGATAGAGGATAAGGTAGGATAGGGGATAGGATAGGATAGAGGATAGGATAGGATAGAGGATAAGGTAGGATAGAGGATAGGATAGGATAGAGGATACGATAGGATAGAGGATAGGATAGGATAGAGGATAGGATTGGATAGAGGATAGGATAGGATAGAAGATAGGATAGGATAGAGGATAGGATAGGATAGAGGATAGGATAGGATAGAGGATAGGATAGGATAGAGGATAGGATACGATAGAGGATAATATAGAAGATAGGATAGGATAGAGGATAGAGGATAGGATAGAGGATAGGATAGGATACAGTATAGGATAGAGGAATGGATAGGATAGAGGATAGAGGATAGGATAGGATAGAGGAAAGCATAGGATAGAGGATAGGATCGGATAGAGGATAGGATAGGATAGAGGATAGGATAAGATAGAGAGTAGGATAGGATAGGATAGAGGACAGGATAGGATAGAGGATAGGATAGGATAGAGGGTAGGGTAGAATGTGGATAGGATACAGGATAGGATAGGATAGAGGATAGAATGGGATAGAGGATAGGATAGGATAGAGGATAGGATAGGATAGAGGAGAGGATAGGATAGAGGAGAGGATAGGATAGATGATAGGATAGGATAGAGGATATGATATGGTAGAGGATAGGATAGGATAGATGATAGGATAGGATAGAGGACAGGATAGGATAGAGGATAGGATAGGATAGAAGATAGGATAGGATAGAGGATAGGATAGGATAGAGGATAGGATAGGATAGAGGATAGGATACGATAGAGGATAATATAGAAGATAGGATAGGATAGAGGATAGAGGATAGGATAGAGGATAGGATAGGATACAGTATAGGATAGAGGAATGGATAGGATAGAGGATAGAGGATAGGATAGGATAGAGGAAAGCATAGGATAGAGGATAGGATCGGATAGAGGATAGGATAGGATAGAGGATAGGATAGGATAGAGAGTAGGATAGGATAGGATAGAGGACAGGATAGGATAGAGGATAGGATAGGATAGAGGGTAGGGTAGAATGTGGATAGGATACAGGATAGGATAGGATAGAGGATAGAATAGGATAGAGAATAGGAGAGGATAGAGGATAGGATAGGATAAAGGATAGGATTGGATAGAGGGTAGGATAGGATAGTGGATACGATAGCATAGAGGATAGGATAGGATAGAGGATAGGATAGGATAGAGGATAGGATAGGATAGAGTATAGGATAGGATAGAGGATAGGATAGGATAGAGGACAGTATAGGATACAGGATAGGATACGATAGAGGATAGGATAGGATAGAGGATAGGATAGGATAGAGGATAGGATGGGATAGAGGATAGGATAGGATAGAGAATAGGATAGGATAGAGGATAGGATAGGGTAGAGGATAGGATAGGATAGGATAGAGGATAGGATAGCATAGAGGATAGGATAGGATAGAGGGTAGGGTAGAATTTGGATAGGATACAGGATAGGATAGGATAGAGGATTGGATAGGATAGAGGACAGGATAGGATAGAGGATAGGATAGGATAGAGGATAGGATAGGATAGAGTATAGGATAGGATAGAGGATAGGATAGGATAGAGGACAGTATAGGATACAGGATAGGATACGATAGAGGATAGGATAGGATAGAGGATAGGATAGGATAGAGGAGAGGATGGGATAGAGGATAGGATAGGATAGAGAATAGGATAGGATAGAGGATAGGATAGGATAGAGGGTAGGGTAGAATTTGGATAGGATACAGGATAGGACAGGATAGAGGATTGGATAGGATAGAGGACAGGATAGGATAGAGGATAGGATAGGATAGAGGATAAGGTAGGATAGAGGATAGGATAGGATAGAGGATACGATAGGATAGAGGATAGGATAGGATAGAGGATAGGATAGAGGATAGGATATGATAGAGCATACGGTTATTATAGAGGATAGGATAGGATAGAGGATAGTATAAGATAGAGGATAGGATAGGATAGTGTATAGGATAGGATAGAGGATAGGATAGGATAGAGGATAGGATAGGATAGAGGATAGGATAGGATAGAGGATAGGATAGGATAGAGGATAGGATAGGATAGAGGATAGGATAGGATAGAGGATAGGATAGGATAGAGGATAGGATAGGATAGAGGATAGGATAGGATAGAGGATAGAATGGGATAGAGGATAGGATAGGATAGAGGATAGAATAGAGTAATGGATGGGATAGATAATATTATAGGATTGACGATAGGATAGGATAGAGTATAGGATAGAGGATAGGATAGAGGATACGATAGGATAGAGGATAGGATAGGATAGAGGATAGGATAGGATAGTGGATAGCATAGGATAGAGGATAGGATAGGATAGGATAGGATAGAAGATAGGATGGGATAGGATAGTATAGGATAGAGGATAGGATAGGATAGAGGATAGGATACGATAGAGGATAGGATAGGATAGAGGATAGGATAGGATAGAGGATAGGATAGGATACAGGATAGGATAGGATAGAGGATTGGATAGGATAGAGGATAGGATAGGATAGAGGATAGGATAGGGTAGAGGACAAGGTAGGATAGAGGATAGGATAGGATAGAGAATAGAATAGGATAGGATAGAGGACAGGATAGGATAGAGGATAGGATAGGATAGAGGGTAGGGTAGAATGTGGATAGGATACAGGATAGGATAGGATAGAGGATAGAATAGGATAGAGAATAGGAGAGGATAGAGGATAGGATAGGATAAAGGATAGGATTGGATAGAGGATAGGATAGGATAGTGGATAGGATAGGATAGATGATAGGATAGGATAGAAGATAGGATAGGATAGAGGATAGGATAGGATAGAGGATAGGATACGATAGAGGATAATATAGAAGATAGGATAGGATAGAGGATAGGATAGGATAGAGGATAGGATAGGATAGAGGATAGGATAGGGTAGAGGATAGGATAGGATAGGATAGAGGATAGGATAGAGGATAGGATAGGATAGAGGATAGGATAGGGTAGAGGATAGGATAGGATAGGATAGAGGATAGGATAGAGGATAGGATAGGATAGGATAGGATAGAGGATAGGATAGGATAGGATAGGATAGGATAGAGGATAGGATAGGATAGAGGATAAGGTAGGATAGAGGATAGGATAGGATAGAGGATACGATAGGATAGAGGATAGGATAGGTTAGAGGATAGGATTAGATAGAGGATAGGATAGGATAGAAGATAGGATAGGATAGAGGATAGGATAGGATAGAGGATAGGATAGAAGATAGGATAGGATAGAGGATAGGATAGAATAGAGGATAGGATAGGATAGATGATAGGATAGGATAGAGGATAGGATAGGATAGAGGATAGGATAGGATAGAGGATAGGATAGGATAGAGGATAGGATAGGATAGAGGAAAGGATAGGATAGAAGATAGGATAGGATATAGGATAGGATAGGATATAGGATAGGATACAATAGAGGATAATATAGAAGATAGGATAGGATAGAGGATAGGATAGGATAGAGGTTAGGATAGGATAGAGGATAGGACAGGGTAGAGGATAGGATAGGATAGGATAGAGGATAGGATAGAGGATAGGATAGGATAGAGGATAGGATAGGGTAGAGGATAGGATAGGATAGGATAGGATAGAGGATAGGATAGGATAGGATAGGATAGGATAGGATAGGATACAGGATAGGATAGGATAGAGGATAGGATAGGATAGAGGATAGGATAGGATAGAGGATAGGATAGGATAGAGGATAGGATAGGATAGAGGATAGGATAGGATAGAGGATAGGATATGATAGAGGATAGGATAGGATAGAGGATAGGATAAGATAGAGGATAGGATAGGATAGTGTATAGGATAGGATAGAGGATAGGATAGGATAGAGGATAGGATAGTATAGAGGATAGGATAGGATAGAGGATAGGATAGGATAGAGGATAGGATAGGATAGAGGATAGCATAGGATAGAGGATAGGATAGGATAGAGGATAGCATAGGATAGAGGATAGGATAGGATAGAGGAGAGGATAGGATAGAGGATAGGATAGGATAGAGGATAGGATAGGATAGAGGATAGGATAGGGTAGAGGATAGGATAGGATAGGATAGAGGATAGGATAGGGTAGAGGATAGGATAGGATAGGATAGAGGATAGGATAGGATAGGATAGGATAGGATATAGGATAGGATAGGATAGGATAGGATAGGATAGAGGAGAGAGGATAGGATAGGATAGAGGTCTTGATAGAGGGGATGAGAGGTAGGATTGGAGAGGAGAGAGGATAGAGGATGAGGATATGATAGATAGGATGAGGATAGGATTGCAATTGAGGAGTAGCATATGATAGAGGATAGGGGAGGATAGGATAGAGGATAGGATAGATGATAGGATAGGATAGAGGATAGGATAGGATAGAGGATACGATAGGATAGAGGATAGGATAGGTTAGATGATAGGATTGGATAGAGGATAGGATAGGATAGTAGATAGGATAGGATAGAGGATAGGATAGGATAGAGGATAGGATAGAAGATAGGATAGGATAGAGGATAGGATAGAATAGAGGATAGGATAGGATAGAGGATAGGATAGGGTAGGATAGAGGGTAGGATAGGATAGAGGATAGGATAGGATAGAAGATTGGATAGGATAGATGATATTATAGGATAGAGGATAGGATAGGATACAATTGAGGATAGCATATGATAGAGGATAGGATAGAGGATAGGATAGATGATAGGATAGGATAGAGGATAGGATAGGATAGAGGATAGGATAGGATAGAGGATAGGATAGGATAGAGGAAAGGATAGGGTAGAGGATTGGATAGGATAGGATAGAGGATAGGATAGAGGATAGGATAGGATAGAGGATAGGATAGGGTAGAGGATAGGATAGGATAGGATAGGATAGAGGATAGGATAGGATAGTGGATAGCATAGGATAGAGGATAGGATAGGATAGGATAGGATAGGATAGGATAGGATAGGATAGGATAGGATAGGATAGGATACAGGATAGGATAGGATAGAGGATAGGATAGGATAGAGGATAGGATAGGATAGAGGATAGGATAGGATAGAGGATAGGATAGGATAGAGGATAGGATAGGATAGAGGATAGGATATGATAGAGGATAGGATAGGATAGAGGATAGGATAAGATAGAGGATAGGATAGGATAGTGTATAGGATAGGATAGAGGATAGGATAGGATAGAGGATAGGATAGGATAGAGGATAGGATAGGATAGAGGATAGGATAGGATAGAGGATAGGATAGGATAGAGGATAGAATGGGATAGAGGATAGGATAGGATAGAGAATAGAATAGAGTAATGGATGGGATAGATAATATTATAGGATTGAGGATAGGATAGGATAGAGGATAGGATAGAGGATAGGATAGAGGATACGATAGAGGATACGATAGGATAGAGGATAGGATAGAGGATAGGATAGGGTAGAGGATAGGATAGGATAGGATAGAGGATAGGATAGGATAGAGGATAGGATAGAGGATAGGATAGGATAGAGGATAGGATAGGATAAAGTATAGGATAGGATAGAGGATAGGATAGGATAGAGGATAGAATGGGATAGAGGATAGGATAGGATAGAGAATAGAATAGAGTAATGGATGGGATAGATAATATTATAGGATTGAGGATAGGATAGGATAGAGGATAGGATAGAGGATAGGATAGAGGATACGATAGGATAGAGGATAGGATAGGATAGAGGATAGGATAGGATAGAGGATAGGATAGGATAGAGGATAGGATAGGATAGAGGATAGAATGGGATAGAGGATAGGATAGGATAGAGAATAGAATAGAGTAATGGATGGGATAGATAATATTATAGGATTGAGGATAGGATAGGATAGAGGATAGGATAGAGGATAGGATAGAGGATACGATAGGATAGAGGATAGGATAGGATAGAGGATAGGATAATGTAGAGGATAGGATAGGATAGGATAGAGGATAGAGTAGGATAGAGGATAGGATAGGATAGAGGATAGGATTGGATAGAGGATAGGATAGGATAAAAGATAGGATAGGATAGAGGATAGGATAGGATAGAGGATAGGATAGAAGATAGGATAGGATAGAGGATAGGATAGGATAGAGGATAGGATAGGATAGAGGATAGGACAGGATAGAGGATAGGATAGGATAGAGGGTAGGGTAGAATTTGGATAGGATACAGGATAGGATAGGATAGAGGATAGGATATAATAGAGGATAGGATAGGATAGAGGATAGGATAGGATAGAGGATAGGATAGGATAGGATAGAGGATAGGATAGGATAGAGGATTGGATAGGATAGAGGATAGGATAGGATAGAGGATAGGATAGGATAGAGGATAGGATAGAGGATAGGATAGGATAGAGGATAGGATAGGATAGAGGATAGGATAGGATAGAGGATAGGATAGGATAGAGGATAGGATAGGATAGAGGATAGGATTGGATAGAGGATAGGATAGGATAAAAGATAGGATAGGATAGAGGATAGGATAGGATAGAGGATAGGATAGAAGATAGGATAGGATAGAGGATAGGATAGGATAGAGGATAGGATAGGATAGAGGATAGGATAGGATAGAGGAAAGGATAGGATAGAAGATAGGATAGGATAGAGGATAGGATAGGATATAGGATAGGATACGATAGAGGATAATATAGAAGATAGGATAGGATAGAGGATAGGATAGGATAGAGGTTAGGATAGGATAGAGGATAGGATAGGGTAGAGGATCGGATAGGATAGGATAGAGGATAGGATAGAGGATAGGATAGAGGGTAGGATAGAGGATAGGATAGGATAGAGGATAGGATAGGGTAGAGGATAGGATAGGATAGCATAGGATAGAGGATAGGATAGGATAGAGGAAAGGATAGGATAGAAGACAGGATAGGATAGAGGATAGGATAGGATATAGGATAGGATACGATAGAGGATAATATAGAAGATAGGATAGGATAGAGGATAGGATAGGATAGAGGTTAGGATAGGATAGAGGATAGGATAGGGTAGAGGATCGGATAGGATAGGATAGAGGATAGGATAGAGGGTAGGATAGAGGATAGGATAGGATAGAGGATAGGATAGGGTAGAGGATAGGATAGGATAGGATAGGATAGAGGATAGGATAGGATAGTGGATAGCATAGGATAGAGGATAGGATAGGATAGGATAGGATAGAGGATAGGATAGGATAGGATAGGATAGGATAGGATAGGATAGGATAGGATAGGATAGGATACAGGATAGGATAGGATAGAGGATAGGATAGGATAGAGGATAGGATAGGATAGAGGATAGGATAGGATAGAGGATAGGATAGGATAGAGGATAGGATAGGATAGAGGATAGGATATGATAGAGGATAGGATAGGATAGAGGATAGGATAAGATAGAGGATAGGATAGGATAGTGTATAGGATAGGATAGAGGATAGGATAGGATAGAGGATAGGATAGGATAGAGGATAGGATAGGATAGATTATAGGATAGGATAGAGGATAGAATGGGATAGAGGATAGGATAGGATAGAGAATAGAATAGAGTAATGGATGGGATAGATAATATTATAGGATTGAGGATAGGATAGGATAGAGGATAGGATAGAGGATACGATAGGATAGAGGATAGGATAGGATAGAGGATAGGATAGGGTAGAGGATAGGATAGGATAGGATAGAGGATAGGATAGGATAGAGGATAGGATAGAGGATAGGATAGGATAGAGGATAGGATAGGATAAAGTATAGGATAGGATAGAGGATAGGATAGGATAGAGGATAGGATAGGATAGAGGATAGGATAGGATAGAGGATAGGATATGATAGAGGATAGGATAGGATAGAGGATAGGATAAGATAGAGGATAGGATAGGATAGTGTATAGGATAGGATAGAGGATAGGATAGGATAGAGGATAGGATAGGATAGAGGATAGGATAGGATAGAGGATAGGATAGGATAGAGGATAGGATAGGATAGAGGATAGAATGGGATAGAGGATAGGATAGGATAGAGAATAGAATAGAGTAATGGATGGGATAGATAATATTATAGGATTGAGGATAGGATAGGATAGAGGATAGGATAGAGGATAGGATAGAGGATACGATAGAGGATACGATAGGATAGAGGATAGGATAGAGGATAGGATAGGGTAGAGGATAGGATAGGATAGGATAGAGGATAGGATAGGATAGAGGATAGGATAGAGGATAGGATAGGATAGAGGATAGGATAGGATAAAGTATAGGATAGGATAGAGGATAGGATAGGATAGAGGATAGAATGGGATAGAGGATAGGATAGGATAGAGAATAGAATAGAGTAATGGATGGGATAGATAATATTATAGGATTGAGGATAGGATAGGATAGAGGATAGGATAGAGGATAGGATAGAGGATACGATAGGATAGAGGATAGGATAGGATAGAGGATAGGATAGGATAGAGGATAGGATAGGATAGAGGATAGGATAGGATAGAGGATAGAATGGGATAGAGGATAGGATAGGATAGAGAATAGAATAGAGTAATGGATGGGATAGATAATATTATAGGATTGAGGATAGGATAGGATAGAGGATAGGATAGAGGATAGGATAGAGGATACGATAGGATAGAGGATAGGATAGGATAGAGGATAGGATAATGTACAGGATAGGATAGGATAGGATAGAGGATAGAGTAGGATAGAGGATAGGATAGGATAGAGGATAGGATTGGATAGAGGATAGGATAGGATAAAAGATAGGATAGGATAGAGGATAGGATAGGATAGAGGATAGGATAGAAGATAGGATAGGATAGAGGATAGGATAGGATAGAGGATAGGATAGGATAGAGGATAGGACAGGATAGAGGATAGGATAGGATAGAGGGTAGGGTAGAATTTGGATAGGATACAGGATAGGATAGGATAGAGGATAGGATAGGATAGAGGATAGGATAGAGGATAGGATAGGATAGAGGATAGGATAGGATAGAGGATAGGATAGGATAGGATAGAGGATAGGATAGGATAGAGGATTGGATAGGATAGAGGATAGGATAGGATAGAGGATAAGGTAGGATAGAGGATAGGATAGGATAGAGGATAGGATAGGATAGAGGATAGGATAGAGGATAGGATAGGATAGAGGATAGGATAGGATAGAGGATAGGATAGGATAGAGGATAGGATAGGATAGAGGATAGGATAGGATAGAGGATAGGATTGGATAGAGGATAGGATAGGATAAAAGATAGGATAGGATAGAGGATAGGATAGGATAGAGGATAGGATAGAAGATAGGATAGGATAGAGGATAGGATAGGATAGAGGATAGGATAGGATAGAGGATAGGATAGGATAGAGGAAAGGATAGGATAGAAGATAGGATAGGATAGAGGATAGGATAGGATATAGGATAGGATACGATAGAGGATAATATAGAAGATAGGATAGGATAGAGGATAGGATAGGATAGAGGTTAGGATAGGATAGAGGATAGGATAGGGTAGAGGATCGGATAGGATAGGATAGAGGATAGGATAGAGGGTAGGATAGAGGATAGGATAGGATAGAGGATAGGATAGGGTAGAGGATAGGATAGGATAGCATAGGATAGAGGATAGGATAGGATAGAGGAAAGGATAGGATAGAAGACAGGATAGGATAGAGGATAGGATAGGATATAGGATAGGATACGATAGAGGATAATATAGAAGATAGGATAGGATAGAGGATAGGATAGGATAGAGGTTAGGATAGGATAGAGGATAGGATAGGGTAGAGGATCGGATAGGATAGGATAGAGGATAGGATAGAGGGTAGGATAGAGGATAGGATAGGATAGAGGATAGGATAGGGTAGAGGATAGGATAGGATAGGATAGGATAGAGGATAGGATAGGATAGTGGATAGCATAGGATAGAGGATAGGATAGGATAGGATAGGATAGAGGATAGGATAGGATAGAGGATAGGATAGAGGATAGGATAGGATAGAGGATAGGATAGGATAAAGTATAGGATAGGATAGAGGATAGGATAGGATAGAGGATAGAATGGGATAGAGGATAGGATAGGATAGAGAATAGAATAGAGTAATGGATGGGATAGATAATATTATAGGATTGAGGATAGGATAGGATAGAGGATAGGATAGAGGATAGGATAGAGGATACGATAGGATAGAGGATAGGATAGGATAGAGGATAGGATAGGATAGAGGATAGGATAGGATAGAGGATAGGATAGGATAGAGGATAGAATGGGATAGAGGATAGGATAGGATAGAGAATAGAATAGAGTAATGGATGGGATAGATAATATTATAGGATTGAGGATAGGATAGGATAGAGGATAGGATAGAGGATAGGATAGAGGATACGATAGGATAGAGGATAGGATAGGATAGAGGATAGGATAATGTACAGGATAGGATAGGATAGGATAGAGGATAGAGTAGGATAGAGGATAGGATAGGATAGAGGATAGGATTGGATAGAGGATAGGATAGGATAAAAGATAGGATAGGATAGAGGATAGGATAGGATAGAGGATAGGATAGAAGATAGGATAGGATAGAGGATAGGATAGGATAGAGGATAGGATAGGATAGAGGATAGGACAGGATAGAGGATAGGATAGGATAGAGGGTAGGGTAGAATTTGGATAGGATACAGGATAGGATAGGATAGAGGATAGGATAGGATAGAGGATAGGATAGAGGATAGGATAGGATAGAGGATAGGATAGGATAGGATAGAGGATAGGATAGGATAGAGGATTGGATAGGATAGAGGATAGGATAGGATAGAGGATAAGGTAGGATAGAGGATAGGATAGGATAGAGGATAGGATAGGATAGAGGATAGGATAGAGGATAGGATAGGATAGAGGATAGGATAGGATAGAGGATAGGATAGGATAGAGGATAGGATAGGATAGAGGATAGGATAGGATAGAGGATAGGATTGGATAGAGGATAGGATAGGATAAAAGATAGGATAGGATAGAGGATAGGATAGGATAGAGGATAGGATAGAAGATAGGATAGGATAGAGGATAGGATAGGATAGAGGATAGGATAGGATAGAGGATAGGATAGGATAGAGGAAAGGATAGGATAGAAGATAGGATAGGATAGAGGATAGGATAGGATATAGGATAGGATACGATAGAGGATAATATAGAAGATAGGATAGGATAGAGGATAGGATAGGATAGAGGTTAGGATAGGATAGAGGATAGGATAGGGTAGAGGATCGGATAGGATAGGATAGAGGATAGGATAGAGGGTAGGATAGAGGATAGGATAGGATAGAGGATAGGATAGGGTAGAGGATAGGATAGGATAGCATAGGATAGAGGATAGGATAGGATAGAGGAAAGGATAGGATAGAAGACAGGATAGGATAGAGGATAGGATAGGATATAGGATAGGATACGATAGAGGATAATATAGAAGATAGGATAGGATAGAGGATAGGATAGGATAGAGGTTAGGATAGGATAGAGGATAGGATAGGGTAGAGGATCGGATAGGATAGGATAGAGGATAGGATAGAGGGTAGGATAGAGGATAGGATAGGATAGAGGATAGGATAGGGTAGAGGATAGGATAGGATAGGATAGGATAGAGGATAGGATAGGATAGTGGATAGCATAGGATAGAGGATAGGATAGGATAGGATAGGATAGAGGATAGGATAGGATAGGATAGGATAGGATAGGATAGGATAGGATAGGATAGGATACAGGATAGGATAGGATAGAGGATAGGATAGGATAGAGGATAGGATAGGATAGAGGATAGGATAGGATAGAGGATAGGATAGGATAGAGGATAGGATAGGATAGAGGATAGGATATGATAGAGGATAGGATAGGATAGAGGATAGGATAAGATAGAGGATAGGATAGGATAGTGTATAGGATAGGATAGAGGATAGGATAGGATAGAGGATAGGATAGGATAGAGGATAGGATAGGATAGATTATAGGATAGGATAGAGGATAGAATGGGATAGAGGATAGGATAGGATAGAGAATAGAATAGAGTAATGGATGGGATAGATAATATTATAGGATTGAGGATAGGATAGGATAGAGGATAGGATAGAGGATACGATAGGATAGAGGATAGGATAGGATAGAGGATAGGATAGGGTAGAGGATAGGATAGGATAGGATAGAGGATAGGATAGGATAGAGGATAGGATAGAGGATAGGATAGGATAGAGGATAGGATAGGATAAAGTATAGGATAGGATAGAGGATAGGATAGGATAGAGGATAGAATGGGATAGAGGATAGGATAGGATAGAGAATAGAATAGAGTAATGGATGGGATAGATAATATTATAGGATTGAGGATAGGATAGGATAGAGGATAGGATAGAGAATAGGATAGAGAATACGATAGGATAGAGGATAGGATAGGATAGAGGATAGGATAGGATAGAGGATAGGATAGGATAGAGGATAGGATAGGATAGAGGATAGAATGGGATAGAGGATAGGATAGGATAGAGAATAGAATAGAGTAATGGATGGGATAGATAATATTATGGGATTGAGGATAGGATATGATAGAGGATAGGATAGAGGATAGGATAGAGGATAGGATAGGATAGAGGATAGGATAGGATAGAGGATAGGATAGGATAGAGGATAGGATAGGATAGAGGAAAGGATAGGATAGAAGATAGGATAGGATAGAGGATAGGATAGGATATAGGATAGGATACGATAGAGGATAATATAGAAGATAGGATAGGATAGAGGATAGGATAGGATAGAGGTTAGGATAGGATAGAGGATAGGATAGGGTAGAGGATCGGATAGGATAGGATAGAGGATAGGATAGAGGGTAGGATAGAGGATAGGATAGAGGATAGGATAGGGTAGAGGATAGGATAGGATAGGATAGGATAGAGGATAGGATAGGATAGTGGATAGCATAGGATAGAGGATAGGATAGGATAGGATAGGATAGAGGATAGGATAGGATAGGATAGGATAGGATAGGATAGGATAGGATAGGATAGGATAGGATACAGGATAGGATAGGATAGAGGATAGGATAGGATAGAGGATAGGATAGGATAGAGGATAGGATAGGATAGAGGATAGGATAGGATAGAGGATAGGATAGGATAGAGGATAGGATATGATAGAGGATAGGATAGGATAGAGGATAGGATTGGTGTGGTGTGGTGTGTGGTGTGGTGTGGTGTGGTGTGGTGTGGTGTGTGGTGTGGTGTGTGTGTGGTGTGGTGTGGTGTGTGTGTGTTGGGGTGTGTGGTGTGGTGTGGTGTGTGTTGTGTTGTGTGGTTGGGTGGGGTGTGTGTTGTGGTGTGGTGGGTGGTGTGGTGTGGTGTGTGGTGTGGTGTGTGGTGTGGTGTGTGGTGTAGTGTGGTGTGTGGTGTGGTGTGGTGTGTGGTGTGGTGTGGGGTGTGGTGTGGTGTGGTGTGGTGTGTGGTGTGGTGTGGTGTGTGGTGTGGTGTGTGGTGTGGTGTGGTGTGTGGTGTGGTGTGGTGTTTGGTGTGGTGTGGTGTGTGGTGTGGTGTGGTGTGTGGTGTGTTGGGGTGTGTGGTGTGGTGTGGTGTGTGTTGTGTTGTGTGGTTGGGTGGGGTGTGTGTTGTGGTGTGGTGGGTGGTGTGGTGTGGTGTGTGGTGTGGTGTGTGGTGTGGTGTGTGTTGTCGTGTGGTGTGTGGTGTGGTGAGAGAGAGGGGAAGAAGACGAAGGGGGGGGGGGGTGTGTGTGAAGTGCAGAGTGACGTGAGGTGGAGAGTGAAGTGAAGAGTGAAGTGAAGAGTGAAGTGAAGTGAAGATTGAAGTGTTGTGGTGAGTGAAATGAATGGTAGAGTGGAGTGGAGAGTGAAGTGAAGTGAAGAGTGAAATGGAGTGAAGAGTGAAGTGAAGTGAAGAGTGAAGTGAAGTGTAGGGTGAAGTGAAGTGAAGAGTGAAGTGAAGTGAAGAGTGAAGTGAAGAGTGAAGTGAAGTGAAGAGTGAAGTGAAGTGAAGTGAAGAGTAAAGTGAAGTGAAGAGTGAAGTGAAGTGAAGAGTGAAGTGAGGAGAAGAGTGAAGTGAAGAGTGAAGTGAAGAGTGAAGTGAAGTGAAGATTGAAGTGTTGTGGTGAGTGAAATGAATGGTAGAGTGGAGTGGAGAGTGAAGTGAAGTGAAGAGTGAAATGGAGTGAAGAGTGAAGTGAAGTGTTGAGTGAAGTGAAGTGAAGAGTGAAGTGAAGTGAAGAGTGAAGTGAAGTGAAGAGTGAAGTGAAGTGTATAGTGAAGTGAAGTGAAGAGTGAGGTGAAGTGAAGAGTGAAGTGAAGTGAAGAGTGATGTGAAGTGAAGAGTGAAGTGAAGTGAAGACGTGAAGTGAAGTGAAGAGTGAAGTGAAGTGAAGAGTGAAGTGAAGTGAAGAGTGAAGTGCAGTGAAGAGTGAAGTGAAGTGAAGGGTGAAGTGAAGTGAAGTGAAGTGAAGTGACAGTGAAGTGAAGTGGTGAAGTGAAGTGAAGAGTGAAGTGAAGTGAAGTGAAGTGAAGAGTGAAGTGGAGTGAATAGTGAAGTGCAGTGAAGAGTGAACGTGAAGTGAAGTGAAGTGAAGAGTAAAGTGAAGTGAAGAGTGAAGTGAAGAGTGAAGTAAAGAGTGAAGTGAAGAGTGAAGTGAAGTGAAGTGAAGAGTAAAGTGAAGTGAAGAGTGAAGTGAAGTTAAGACGTGAAGTGAAGTGAAGAGTGAAGTGAAGTGAGGAGTGTGGTGAAGAGTGAGGTGAAGTGAAGTGTGAAGTGAAGTGAAGAGTGAAGTGAAGTGAGGAGTGAAGTGAAGGGAAGAGTGAAGTGAAGTGAAGAGTGAAGTGAAGTGAAGAGTGAAGTGAAGTGAAGAGTGAAGTGAAGTGAAGAGTGAAGTGAAGAGTGAAGTGAAGAGTGATGTGAAGTGAAGATTGAAATGTTGTGGTGAGTGAAATGAATGGTAGAGTGGAGTGGAGAGTGAAGTGAAGTGAAGAGTGAAATGGAGTGAAGAGTGACGTGAAGTGAAGAGTGAAGTGAAGTGAAGAGTGAAGTGAAGTGAAGAGTGAAGTGAAGTGAAGAGTGAAGTGAGGTGGAGAGTGAAGTGGAGAAGTGAAGTGAAGAGTGAAGTGAAGTGAAGATTGAAGTGTTGTGGTGAGTGAAATGAATGGTAGAGTGGAGTGGAGAGTGAAGTGAAGTGAAGAGTGAAATGGAGTGAAGAGTGAAGTGAAGTGAAGAGTGAAGTGAAGTGTAGGGTGAAGTGAAGTGAAGAGTGAAGTGAAGTGAAGAGTGAAGTGAAGAGTGAAGTGAAGTGAAGAGTGAAGTGAAGTGAAGTGAAGCGTAAAGTGAAGTGAAGAGTGAAGTGAAGTGAAGAGTGAAGTGAGGTGAAGAGTGAAGTGAAGAGTGAAGTGAAGTGAAGATTGAAGTGTTGTGGTGAGTGAAATGAATGGTAGAGTGGAGTGGAGAGTGAAGTGAAGTGAAGAGTGAAATGGAGTGAAGAGTGAAGTGAAGTGTTGAGTGAAGTGAAGTGCAGAGTGAAGTGAAGTGAAGAGTGAAGTGAAGTGAAGAGTGAAGTGAAGTGTATAGTGAAGTGAAGTGAAGAGTGAGGTGAAGTGAAGAGTGAAGTGAAGTGAAGAGTGATGTGAAGTGAAGAGTGAAGTGAAGTGAAGAGTGAAGTGAAGTGAAGAGTGAAGTGAAGTGAAGAGTGAAGTGAAGTGAAGAGTGAAGTGAAGTGAAGAGTGAAGTGAAGTGACGGGTGAAGTGAAGTGACAGTGAAGTGAAGTGAAGTGAAGTGAAGAGTGAAGTGAAGTGAAGAGTGAAGTGCAGTGAAGTGAAGTGAAGAGTGAAGTGGAGTGAATAGTGAAGTGAAGTGAAGAGTGAAGTGAAGTGAAGTGAAGTGAAGAGTAAAGTGAAGTGAAGAGTGAAGTGAAGTGAAGAGTGAAGTAAAGAGTGAAGTGAAGAGTGAAGTGAAGTGACGTGAAGAGTAAAGTGAAGTGAAGAGTGAAGTGAAGTTAAGAGTGAAGTGAAGTGAAGAGTGAAGTGAAGTGAGGAGTGTGGTGAAGAGTGAGGTGAAGTGAAGTGTGAAGTGAAGTGAAGAGTGAAGTGAAGGGAGGAGTGAAGTGAAGGGAAGAGTGAAGTGAAGTGAAGAGTGAAGTGGAGTGAAGTGAAGTGAAGAGTAAAGTGAAGTGAAGAGTGAAGTGAAGTGAAGAGTGAAGTAAGAGTGCAGTGAAGACGTGCAGTGAAGTGAAGTGAAGAGTAACGTGAAGTGAAGAGTGAAGTGAAGTTAAGAGTGAAGTGAAGTGAAGAGTGAAGTGAAGTGAGGAGTGTGGTGAAGAGTGAGGTGAAGTGAAGTGTGAAGTGAAGTGAAGAGTGAAGTGAAGTGAGGAGTGAAGTGAAGGGAAGAGTGAAGTGAAGTGAAGAGTGAAGTGAAGTGAAGAGTGAAGTGAAGTGAAGAGTGAAGTGAAGTGAGGAGTGAAGTGAAGAGTGAAGTGAAGTGACGAGTGAAGTGAAGTGAGGGGTGAAGTGAAGTGAAGAGTGAATTGAAGTGAAGAGTGAAGTGAAGTGAAGAGTGAAGTGAAGTGAAGAGTGAAGTGAAGTGAAGAGTGAAGTGAAGTGAAGAGTGAAGTGACGTGAAGAGTGAAGTGAAGAGTGAAGTGAAGTGAAGAGTGAAGTGAAGTGAAGAGTGAAGTAAGGTGCAGAGTGAAGTGAAGTGCAGAGTGAAGTGAATTGAAGAGTGAAGTGAAGTGAAGAGTGAAGTGAAGTAGAAGTGAAGAGTGAAGTGAAGTGAAGAGTGAAGTGAAGAGTGAAGTGACAGTGAAGAGTGAAGTGAAGTGAAGGGTGAAGTGAATTTGGACGTAAAGTAAAGAGTGAAGTGAAGTGCAGAGTGAAGGGAAGTGAAGAGTGAAGTGAAGTGAAGAGTGAAGTGAAGTGAAGAGTGAAGTGAAGTGAGGACGTGAAGTGAAGAGTGAAGTGAAGTGAAGAGTGAAGTGAAGTGAGGGGTGAAGTGAAGTGAAGAGTGAATTGAAGTGAAGAGTGAAGTGAAGTGAAGAGTGCACGTAGAGTGAAGAGTGAAGTGCAGTGAAGTGAAGGGTATGGTGAAGTGAAGAGTGAAGTGAAGTGAAGAGTGAAGTGAGGTGAAGAGTGAAGTGAAGAGTGAAGTGAAGAGTGAAGTGAAGTGAAGATTGAAGTGTTGTGGTGAGTGAAATGAATGGTAGAGTGGAGTGGAGAGTGAAGTGAAGTGAAGAGTGAAATGGAGTGAAGAGTGAAGTGAAGTGAAGAGTGAAGTGAAGTGAAGAGTGAAGTGACGTGAAGAGTGAAGTGAAGTGAAGAGTGAAGTGAGGTGAAGAGTGAAGTGAAGAGTGAAGTGAAGAGTGAAAGTGAAGTGAAGATTGAAGTGTTGTGGTGAGTGAAATGAATGGTAGAGTGGAGTGGAGAGTGAAGTGAAGTGAAGAGTGAAATGGAGTGAAGAGTGAAGTGACGTGAAGAAGTGAAGTGAAGTGTAGGGTGAAGTGAAGTGAAGAGTGAAGTGCAGTGAAGAGTGAAGTGAAGAGTGAAGTGAAGTGAAGAGTGAAGTGAAGTGAAGTGAAGTGAAGAGTGACGTGGAGTGAATAGTGAAGTGAAGTGAAGAGTGAAGTGAAGTGAAGTGAAGTGAAGCGTAAAGTGAAGTGAAGAGTGAAGTGAAGTGAAGAGTGAAGTAAAGAGTGAAGTGAAGAGTGAAGTGAAGTGAAGTGAAGAGTAAAGTGAAGTGCAGAGTGAAGTGAAGTTACAGAGTGAAGTGAAGTGAAGAGTGAAGTGAAGTGAGGAGTGTGGTGAAGAGTGAGGTGAAGTGAAGTGTGAAGTGAAGTGAAGAGTGAAGTGAAGGGAGGAGTGAAGTGAAGGGAAGAGTGAAGTGAAGTGAAGAGTGAAGTGGAGTGAAGTGAAGTGAAGAGTAAAGTGAAGTGAAGAGTGAAGTGAAGTGAAGAGTGAAGTACAGAGTGAAGTGAAGAGTGAAGTGAAGTGAAGTGAAGAGTAAAGTGAAGTGAAGAGTGAAGTGAAGTTAAGAGTGAAGTGAAGTGAAGAGTGAAGTGAAGTGAGGAGTGTGGTGAAGAGTGAGGTGAAGTGAAGTGTGACAGTGAAGTGAAGAGTGAAGTGCAGTGAGGAGTGAAGTGAAGGGAAGAGTGAAGTGAAGTGAAGAGTGAAGTGAAGTGAAGAGTGAAGTGAAGTGAAGACGTGAAGTGAAGTGAGGAGTGAAGTGAAGAGTGAAGTGAAGTGACAGAGTGAAGTGAAGTGAGGGGTGAAGTGAAGTGAAGAGTGAATTGAAGTGAAGAGTGCAGTGAAGTGACGAGTGAAGTGAAGTGAAGAGTGAAGTGAAGTGAAGAGTGACGTGAAGTGAAGAGTGAAGTGAAGTGAAGAGTGAAGTGAAGAGTGAAGTGAAGTGAAGAGTGAAGTGAAGTGAAGAGTGAAGTAAGGTGAAGAGTGAAGTGAAGTGAAGAGTGAAGTGAATTGAAGAGTGAAGTGAAGTGAAGAGTGAAGTGAAGTGAAGTGAAGAGTGACAGTGACAGTGAAGAGTGAAGTGAAGTGAAGAGTGAAGTGAAGAGTGAAGTGAAGTGAAGAGTGAAGTGAAGTGAAGGGTGAAGTGAATTTGGAGTAAAGTAAAGAGTGAAGTGAAGTGAAGAGTGAAGGGAAGTGAAGAGTGAAGTGAAGTGAAGAGTGAAGTGAAGTGAAGAGTGAAGTGAAGTGAGGAGTGAAGTGAAGAGTGAAGTGAAGTGAAGAGTGAAGTGAAGTGAGGGGTGAAGTGAAGTGAAGAGTGAATTGAAGTGAAGAGTGAAGTGAAGTGAAGAGTGAAGTAGAGTGAAGAGTGAAGTGAAGTGAAGTGAAGGGTATGGTGAAGTGAAGAGTGAAGTGAAGTGAAGAGTGAAGTGAGGTGAAGAGTGAAGTGAAGAGTGAAGTGAAGAGTGAAGTGAAGTGAAGATTGAAGTGTTGTGGTGAGTGAAATGAATGGTAGAGTGGAGTGAGAGAGTGAAGTGAAGTGAAGAGTGAAATGGAGTGAAGAGTGAAGTGAAGTGAAGAGTGAAGTGAAGTGAAGAGTGAAGTGAAGTGAAGAGTGAAGTGAAGTGAAGAGTGAAGTGAGGTGAAGAGTGAAGTGAAGAGTGAAGTGAAGAGTGAAGTGAAGTGAAGATTGAAGTGTTGTGGTGAGTGAAATGAATGGTAGAGTGGAGTGGAGAGTGCAAGTGAAGTGAAGAGTGAAATGGAGTGAAGAGTGAAGTGAAGTGAAGAGTGAAGTGAAGTGTAGGGTGAAGTGAAGTGAAGAGTGAAGTGAAGTGAAGAGTGAAGTGAAGAGTGAAGTGAAGTGAAGAGTGAAGTGAAGTGAAGTGAAGAGTAAAGTGAAGTGAAGAGTGAAGTGAAGAGTGAAGTGAGGTGAAGAGTGAGGTGAAGAGTGAAGTGAAGAGTGAAGTGAAGAGTGAAGTGAAGTGAAGATTGAAGTGTTGTGGTGAGTGAAATGAATGGTAGAGTGGAGTGGAGAGTGAAGTGAAGTGAAGAGTGAAATGGAGTGAAGAGTGAAGTGAAGTGAAGAGTGACAGTGAAGTGAAGAGTGAAGTGAAGTGAAGAGTGAAGTGAAGTGAAGAGTGAAGTGAAGTGAAGAGTGAAGTGAAGTGTATAGTGAAGTGAAGTGAAGAGTGAGGTGAAGTGAAGAGTGAAGTGAAGTGAAGAGTGATGTGAAGTGAAGAGTGAAGTGAAGTGAAGAGTGAAGTGAAGTGAAGAGTGAAGTGAAGTGAAGAGTGAAGTGAAGTGTAGGGTGAAGTGAAGTGAAGAGTGAAGTGAAGTGAAGAGTGAAGTGAAGAGTGAAGTGAAGTGAAGAGTGAAGTGAAGTGAAGTGAAGAGTAAAGTGAAGTGAAGAGTGAAGTGAGTGAAGAGTGAAGTGAGGTGAAGAGTGAAGTGAAGAGTGAAGTGAAGTGAAGATTGAAGTGTTGTGGTGAGTGAAATGAATGGTAGAGTGGAGTGGAGAGTGAAGTGAAGTGAAGAGTGAAATGGAGTGAAGAGTGAAGTGAAGTGTTGAGTGAAGTGAAGTGAAGAGTGAAGTGAAGTGAAGAGTGAAGTGAAGTGAAGAGTGAAGTGAAGTGTATAGTGAAGTGAAGTGAAGAGTGAAGGTGAAGTGAAGAGTGAAGTGCAGTGAAGAGTGATGTGAAGTGAAGAGTGAAGTGAAGTGAAGAGTGAAGTGAAGTGAAGAGTGAAGTGAAGTGAAGAGTGAAGTGAAGTGAAGAGTGAAGTGAAGTGAAGAGTGAAGTGAAGTGAAGGGTGAAGTGAAGTGAAGTGAAGTGAAGTGAAGTGAAGTGAAGTGAAGTGAAGTGAAGTGAAGAGTGAAGTGAAGTGAAGTGAAGTGAAGAGTGAAGTGGAGTGAATAGTGAAGTGAAGTGAAGAGTGAAGTGAAGTGAAGTGAAGTGAAGAGTAAAGTGAAGTGAAGAGTGAAGTGAAGTGAAGAGTGAAGTAAAGACGTGAAGTGAAGAGTGAAGTGAAGTGAAGTGAAGAGTACAGTGAAGTGAAGAGTGAAGTGAAGTTAAGAGTGAAGTGAAGTGAAGAGTGAAGTGAAGTGAGGAGTGTGGTGAAGAGTGAGGTGAAGTGAAGTGTGAAGTGAAGTGAAGAGTGAAGTGAAGGGAGGAGTGAAGTGAAGGGAAGAGTGAAGTGAAGTGAAGAGTGAAGTGGAGTGAAGTGAAGTGAAGAGTAAAGTGAAGTGAAGAGTGAAGTGAAGTGAAGAGTGAAGTAAAGAGTGAAGTGAAGAGTGAAGTGAAGAGTGAAGTGAAGTGAAGTGAAGAGTAAAGTGAAGTGAAGAGTGAAGTGAAGTTAAGAGTGAAGTGAAGTGAAGAGTGAAGTGAAGTGAGGAGTGTGGTGAAGAGTGAGGTGAAGTGAAGTGTGAAGTGAAGTGAAGAGTGAAGTGAAGTGAGGAGTGAAGTGAAGGGAAGAGTGAAGTGAAGTGAAGAGTGAAGTGAAGTGAAGAGTGAAGTGAAGTGAAGAGTGAAGTGAAGTGAGGAGTGAAGTGAAGAGTGAAGTGAAGTGAAGAGTGAAGTGAAGTGAGGGGTGAAGTGAAGTGAAGAGTGAATTGAAGTGAGAGTGAAGTGAAGTGAAGAGTGAAGTGAAGTGAAGAGTGAAGTGAAGTGAAGAGTGAAGTGAAGTGAAGAGTGAAGTGAAGTGAAGAGTGAAGTGAAGAGTGAAGTGAAGTGAAGAGTGAAGTGAAGTGACGAGTGAAGTGAATTGAAGAGTGAAGTGAAGTGAAGAGTGAAGTGAACGTGAAGTGAAGAGTGAAGTGAAGTGAAGAGTGAAGTGAAGTGAAGAGTGGTGTGAAGTGAAGAGTGAAGTGAAGTGAAGGGTGAAGTGAATTTGGAGTACAGTAAAGAGTGAAGTGAAGTGAAGAGTGAAGGGAAGTGAAGAGTGAAGTGAAGTGAAGAGTGAAGTGAAGTGAAGAGTGAAGTGAAGTGAGGAGTGAAGTGAAGAGTGAAGTGAAGTGACGAGTGAAGTGAAGTGAGGGGTGAAGTGAAGTGAAGAGTGAATTGAAGTGAAGAGTGAAGTGAAGTGAAGAGTGAAGTAGAGTGAAGAGTGAAGTGAAGTGAAGTGAAGAGTATGGTGAAGTGAAGAGTGAAGTGAAGTGAAGAGTGAAGTGAGGTGAAGAGTGAAGTGAAGAGTGAAGTGAAGAGTGAAGTGAAGTGAAGATTGAAGTGTTGTGGTGAGTGAAATGAATGGTAGAGTGGAGTGGAGAGTGAAGTGAACGTGAAGAGTGAAATGGAGTGAAGAGTGAAGTGAAGTGAAGAGTGAAGTGAAGTGAAGAGTGAAGTGAAGTGAAGCGTGAAGTGAAGTGAAGAGTGAAGTGAGGTGAAGAGTGAAGTGAAGAGTGAAGTGCAAGAGTGAAGTGACGTGAAGATTGAAGTGTTGTGGTGAGTGAAATGAATGGTAGAGTGGAGTGGAGAGTGAAGTGCAGTGAAGAGTGAAATGGAGTGAAGAGTGAAGTGAAGTGAAGAGTGAAGTGAAGTGTAGGGTGAAGTGAAGTGAAGAGTGAAGTGAAGTGAAGAGTGAAGTGAAGAGTGAAGTGAAGTGAAGAGTGAAGTGAAGTGACGTGAAGAGTAAACGTGAAGTGAAGAGTGAAGTGAAGAGTGAAGTGAGGTGAAGAGTGAAGGCTGAAGAGTGAAGTGAAGAGTGACGTGAAGAGTGAAGTGCAAGTGAAGATTGAAGTGTTGTGGTGAGTGAAATGAATGGTAGAGTGGAGTGGAGAGTGACAGTGAAGTGAAGAGTGAAATGGAGTGAAGAGTGAAGTGAAGTGAAGAGTGAAGTGAAGTGAAGAGTGAAGTGAAGTGAAGAGTGAAGTGAAGTGAAGAGTGAAGTGAAGTGAAGAGTGCAAGTGACGTGTATAGTGAAGTGAAGTGAAGAGTGAGGTGAAGTGACGAGTGAAGTGAAGTGAAGAGTGATGTGAAGTGAAGAGTGAAGTGAAGTGAAGAGTGAAGTGAAGTGAAGAGTGAAGTGAAGTGAAGAGTGAAGTGAAGTGAAGAGTGAAGTGAAGTGAAGAGTGAAGTGAAGTGAAGGGTGAACGTGAAGTGAAGTGAAGTGACGTGAAGTGAAGTGAAGTGAAGTGAAGTGAAGTGAAGTGAAGAGTGACGTGGAGTGAATAGTGAAGTGAAGTGAAGAGTGAAGTGAAGTGAAGTGAAGTGAAGAGTAAAGTGAAGTGAAGAGTGCAGTGAAGTGAAGAGTGAGTGAAGAGTGAAGTGAAGTGATTGACGCGTAAGTGAAGGGAAGAGTGAAGTGAAGTGAAGAGTGAAGTGAAGTGAAGCAGTGAAGTGAAGTGAAGACGTGAAGTGAAGTGATGAGTGAAGTGAAGAGTGACGTGAAGAGTGATGTGGACGTGACGATTGGGGTGCAGTGAAGTGAAGAGTGAACGTGTTGTGATGAGTGAAGTGAATTGAGACGTGAAGTGACGTGAAGGAAGTGAAGTAAGAGTGAAGTACAGTGAAGTGACGAGTGCAGTGAAGTGAAGAGTGGAGTGCAGTGAAGAGTGAGTGAAGTGAGGAGTGACGTAGCGATGAAGTGAAGTGAAGAGAGCCAGTGAGTAGTGACGTGAAGTGAAGAGTGAACTTGAAGTGCTGAGTTAAGTGAAGAGTGAAGAGAGTGACGAGTGAAGCTGAAGTGACGTGAATGCGATGAGTGAAGTGAAGTGAAGTGAGACGTGATGTGAGATTTATCCTATCTCTATCCTATCCTCATGCATATGAATCCTCAATTGAATCCTATCCTGATCCCCTAATCCTATAATATCATCTAATCCTATCCAATCTTCTAACCTATCCTATCCTCTATCCTATCCTACCCTACTATCCTACCCTATCCTATCCTCTCCTATCCTGAAGTCCGTATCCTCTAATCCTATCTCTCCTATCCTATCCTATCCTATCTATCCTATCCTATCCTATCCTATCCTATCCTCTATCCTATCCTATGCCTATCGTCTACCCTATCCTATCCTACTATCCTATCCTATCAATCTAAGACCGTAATTATCCTCTATCCTATCCTATCCTCTATCCTATCCTATCCTCTATCCTATCCTCTCCTCTATCCTACTATCCTCTCCTATGCCTACTCTATCCTATCCTATCTATCCTCTATCCTATCCTATCCTCTATCCTATCCTATCCTCTATCCTATCCTATCCTCCTATACTATCCTATCCTCTATCCTATCCTATCCTCTATCCTATCCTTAACTATCCTATCCTATCCTCTATCATATCTATCTCTATCACTCTACCTCTATCTATCCTATCCTCTATCCTATCCCTATCCTCTATCCATATCCTATCCTCTATCCTATCCTCTATCCTATCCTATCCTCTATCCTATCCTATCCTCTATCCTATCCTATCCTGTATCCTATCCTATCCTATCCTATCCTATCCTATCCTATCCTCTATCCTATCCTATCCTATCCTATCCTCTACCCTATCCTATCCTCTATCCTATCCTATCCTCTATCCTATCCTCTATCCTATCCTATCCTATCCTCTACCCTGTCCCTATCCTCTATCCTATCCTAACCTCTATCCTATCCTATCCTCTATCCTATCCTATCTTCTATATTATCCTCTATTGTATCCTATCCTATATCCTATCCTATCCTATATCCTATCCTATCTTCTATCCTATCCTTTCCTCTATCCTATCCTATCCTCTATCCTATCCTATCCTCTATCCTATCTATCCTCTATCCTATCCTATCCTCTATCCTATCCTATCATCTATCCTATCCTATCCTCTATTCTATCCTATCCTCTATCCTATCCTATCTTCTATCCTATCCTCTATCCTATCCTATCCTCTATCCTATCCTATCTTCTATCCTATCCTATCCTCTATCTAATCCTATCCTCTAACCTATCCTATCCTCTATCCTATCGTATCCTCTATCCTATCCTATCCTCTATCCTACCTTATCCTCTATCCTATCCTATCCTCTATCCTATCCTATCCTATCCTATCCTATCCTCTATCCTATCCTATCCTATCCTATCCTCTATCCTATCCTCTATCCTATCCTATCCTATCCTCTACCTATCCTATCCTCTATCCTATCCTATCCTCTATCCTATCCTCTATCCTATCCTATCCTATCTCTACCCTATCCTATCCTCTATCCTATCCTATCCTCTATCCTATCCTATCCTCTATCCTATCCTATCTTCTATATTATCCTCTATCGTATCCTATCCTCTATCCTATCCTATCCTCTATCCTATCCTATCTTCTATCCTATCCTATCATCTATCCTATCCTATCCACTATCCTATCCTATCCTCTATCCAATCCTATCCTTTATCCTATCCTATCCTCTATCCTCTCCTATTCTCTATCCTATTCTATCCTCTATCCTATCCTATCCTGTATCCTATCCACATTCTACCCTACCCTCTATCCTATCCTATCCTCTATCCTATCCTGTCCTCTATCCTATCCTATTCTATTCTCTATCCTATCCTATCCTCTATCCTACCTTGTCCTCTACCCTATCCTATCCTCTATCCTATCCTATCCTCTATCCTATCCAATCCTCTATCCTATCCTATCCTGTATCCTATCCTATCCTCTATCCTATCCTATCCTCTATCCTATCCTATCCTCTATCGTATCCTATCCTCTATCCTATCCTATCCTCTATCCTATACTATCCTATCCCATCCTATCTTCTATCCTATCCTATCCTATCCTATCCTCTATCCTATGCTATCCACTATCCTATCCTATCCTCTATCCTATCCTATCCTCTATCCTATCGTATCCTCTATCCTATCCTCTATCCTATACTCTATCCTATCCTATCGTCAATCCTATAATATTATCTATCCCATCCATTACTCTATTCTATCCTCTATCCTATCCTATCCTCTATCCCATTCTATCCTCTATCCTATCCTATCCTCTATCCTATCCTATCCTCTATCCTATCCTATCCTCTATCCTATCCTATCCTCTATCCTATCCTATCCTCTATCCTATCCTATCCTCTATCCTATCCTATCCTCTATCCTATCCTATCCTCTATCCTATCCTATCCTCTATCCTATCCTATACACTATCCTATCCTATCCTCTATCTTATACTATCCTCTATCCTATCCTATCCTCTATAATAACCGTATGCTCTATCATATCCTATCCTCTATCCTATCCTCTATCCTATCCTATCCTCTATCCTATCGTATCCTCTATCCTATCCTATCCTCTATCCTACCTTATCCTCTATCCTATCCTATCCTCTATCCTATCCTGTCCTCTATCCTATCCAATCCTCTATCCTGTCCTATCCTGTATCCTATCCAAATTCTACCCTACCCTCTATCCTATCCTATCCTCTATCCTATCCTATTCTCTAT